>NC_090810.1:49988811-50299218 GCF_036512215.1 Solanum lycopersicum | reverse complement strand
TTGAAGTTGAAAATTTAGGAGTACCGCACTCATACCCCAAAGTATTTACTAGATACTTATAGGATATATATGCATGAAAGAAAATTCTTAGAACCCTCGATACTAGATTTAGGAACATGATAGGTTCAAATCTATACCTTGTGAAATCTCTCTTGTGAAGGAGTTTGAAAATGTTGTAGTGCTGAAAATATAACCCTCTGAAACTAATGAGCTAGAAAGTAGAAACTATTTAGTAAAGTAACTTTTGAATAACATCTTTAACTAGTCAAATAATGATCTAACTTATTAAGGTATGTTGCTTCTTAATTAGTACTATGTACTAGAGTAAGGTGATTCAAATACTGAAAAAGATATTAATGTCGATTTTGATCAAATCGTCATTGTTTTTCATTAATCAATATGTGATAAACATCCATGTTTAAATTTATTAGTTTTAAGGAAATTGTGGTTTGTACACATCTCTTTTTATGGTACTGTGGTTTCGTTTATGTTACACACTTGGAGGTCATTCTTTGAGACAAATGATTTGCTCTTGTAACTTATTTTATTTAGAAAATATTTAAGGTCGTAAAATGAATTTATAGTGAGCTCTTGAGCTTTACAATCTTAATGTTATAACCCCAAGAATCAATGATTTTAAATGAACTTCATCATTGAATAAATATGAAACTATTCATGCTTGAATTCAATAAATCTCTGTGTGTTGAGACTGTTCATGTGTGAGTTCTCTAGTATTTCAAGATATATATGTTGGCAAGTTTATTTGTGTTTCCTACTCAATCTAAATGAAATAATGAATTTAATGTCTCGGTTAAGTCTTGAAAAAACTTAAAACATGAATTTGTTCTTTACTTTATATTAGGAGATAGCATGAGCCTTGATAAATCTTAACACCGACTTGCATATTGTATAATTGTTTTACAACTGTTTTAACTCCCTTATTGTGCATATCACTGGTTGTTATAAATGCCTTAAAGGTTATTAGTTAAATTTGAACTATAAAATATTTAGTTGGGAAAATTACTTCTTAGAGTTGATTAATCTGCCACCTATGTGAAGTCAATGTACAACCTTATACAAAAGCCTTCAAATATTTGGCATCTCATTTAAAGAGGGTCAAATGAGTATCAAATATTAATACATTAAAGTATTTCTTTATAATTAAACACCGATTTTGCACTGTTCTGGCAAAGGTAACCTTACACTTTGTGTATCTGTTTGCGGATTACCTAACTCGTGTGCGGTGAATCAGTTTTACCCTCCTCCGTCGACTCAAGTGTTGTTCACTAAACCTGAATTATAATTTAATACATACCTTCTATATTTCATCCTGATTATTTTCATTTAGAAATAAGGATACTTAAGGCCATAAATTAAAGTTGTACAAATGTATAATCTATTTGAAGTTGCATCACTTATAATTTTTTCTGCACCAAAATAGTGTGTATTAATGCAGTATAACTCTTGCATATACAACTTCACATGATTTTTTTTTAGTATAAAATGCACCTACAAGAATGGTAAAGAAACTAAAATAATAAAAACCAAGATAGATAAAAAAGTACGAAAGATATGGAAAAAATTAAAACTCTTATACATAGAATATGAACTATCACAATTTACTAAAACAATTAACAATAAGACAAATTATTTACAAATATGTTTGTTATTTGAAAAAACAGTATGAACAAAGAAATATATAGGCAACAATTGATAGAAAAAATAGATGAAAAAAGACAAGAACTACAACATAAGAAAGAAAGATTAATAGAAAATATGTTAGCAGGAGTATGTAATAAATCAATATTAGTACAAAGAAAAGTTATATTTATGTTAGAAATACAAATAGATCACCTTGAATATAAATTACAACATAACATAATTTATAAATTATAATGAATAAAGAAGAGTTTGCAGTAGATGAAAAGACATATGAAAATCAAGATGGATTAATGATAAAAATAATATTTTCAAACCTAGGAAGACGATATAAAAAAATAGGAAATAATTTATATTTAATGTTAGAAAAAGAAACAGCAAAATTAGAAGATAGTCTAACAGCTATGATAAGAATAACAAAAGAAAATGAAGAAATAGACAAATCAAAAGAAATTTAAAAAAGAAAAATATAAGCAAAACAATAAGTACAAATTTAGAAGAAATAAAAAATACAAGAATAAGTGAATTAGAAAAAGAATTAGCTTGGTTAAAATCATTATATGAAACTAAACAAAAAGAGAAAAAGATAAAAAAAGAAAAGAAAAGAGCTAGAATTAACTAATGAAATAAAAGAGATGGAACAAAAACTAAATAACGACCTTGAAATAAATGAAATAGACGAAAATGATTCAGATACAATAAATGACAAAAAATTAGAAATAAGTGATATAAGTGAGACATACATAGAAATTCTAGAACAGGTAAATAAACCGAAAAAATTAGAATTAAACACAGGAGATATGAATCGACCTAGTACGTCAAGAGTTAAAACTCCAGACAATAGTCCCAGAAATAGTCCTAGAAATAGTCCTAGAAGGACACCACCAACTTATTATACAGAAGGTTATCAACAATCAGATAGAACTAACGCAATATGGAATAGTAGATTAATTAAAAATTTGATACCAAAACCAATAAACGAACAATATAATTTCTTAGATCTAGATTGTGTTACAGATATAAATAAAGAAATATTACTATGGATAGGAAATAAATCTAAGAAACTAATAGATAACACAATAAAAACAACAGAAACATCAAGGTATATAAAAAGAACATTTGTAGGAACAACAAGATTATGGATAGAAAATCTATCCTTAGAAAGTTTAGAAGTACTTAGAAGTGACAAGAAAATAGATGGATCTCCATCAGCAACAAATATAGATATACTAGATAAATATGAATCAGCAATAAGAAATGAATTTGGTTGTATGACCACAGATATAAGAGAACAAAATAGAGAAAAAATAATAAATTGGCAACTTATGACAAAATTAGCTATATGTAAAATGTGTTATATAGAAGAATACACTTGTGCATTTAAAGAATATTATTACAAAGCAAAATACAATTTAAATGAAGCAAAAGAAATAAGACAACAATATTTTACGAAATTATCAGAACCATTTAGTACAAAAGTAATAAAAGATTGGAATGATGAAGGATTAGTAGATACTTTAGGAGCTAGAACAAATTTTTTACATCAATGGTTCATACAACTATGTGAAAACTAAAAAGAAAAATTAAAAACGGAAAAAGTACTAAACAAGAATTTAGCCTGTTGTAAATATAAAATAGCACCACAGTTTGGATGTAAAAATAAAAAGCAAAAGCCTAAAAGGTATAAAAAATATAGAAAAACTAAAACTAGGTATAAATATAAAAAACCAAGACAAAGATATTATGTAAAAAACTATAAAATAAAAAGACCATATAGACGAAAATGTCTGGAATAGAGTTAGCACCAGGCAGTAAAATATTTACACTAAGGTGTAAAAACTTATATATATTAACAACAAAATATAAAACAATAGCAAGAAATAAAATTGATAAAATAAAGATAGAAAATTCTTTCGAAAAAATAATTACTGTAATAGACAATAATGACTATAGCTATAAAGAAATTGACATAGAAGAAGATTTAGAAATTGTAAAAGAAAAACTAAGTACTTCAAGTGTACCAAATACGTTAACAAGAGCTACCTCATCAAGAATGAGTACATCTAAAAGAAACTATGAAATCCCACAAAACTTATTAGATAAGGAAGAAATAACACCATATCATTATTTCATAACAGGAATAATAAACCAAAGAAGATATAAAATTTTGATAAATACAGGACAAGAAGAAAATTACATAACAAGAGAGTTAGTATTAGAAGAAGAAATTATAAAAACAGGACACATATGCCCTGGATTACCTAGTGAGATAGTAAACACAAATGAAGAAACAACGGAAAAAGAAATAATTATAGGAGGAATACCCTTAATTATACCATTTAAAATATACCAAGGAAATCATAATATTACATTACGTATAAAATGGTTAGAAAAAGTTAAACCGTACAATATAGAAAATGAACAATTAACAATAACTTATCAAAATAAGAAAATAATTATAAAAAGAACAAAATGAATAATGAAAATATGTATACTTGCAAAAATTATTGTAGAAGGATATCACAACATATATTATACCCCTATGATAGTGTCACGACCCAAAATCGAGCCGCGACTGGCACCCACACTTACCCTCCTATGTTAGCGAACCAACCAATCTAAACCTTAACATTTCAATGTAATATCATCATAAAATAATGCGGAAGACTTAAACTCATTAATAAAAACCAATTCAATAACTATTATTTCCCAAAATATGGAAGTCATCATCAGAAGAACATCTATGATCAAATTACTAAATCTAAGAGTTTCTAAGAAGCTAAAAATACATAAAAGCTAGTCCATGCCGGAACTTCAAGGCATCAAGACATGAAGAGGAAGATCTAGTCCAAGCTAGAAGCATTAGATCACCCTGATATCCGTAGTAATGAAGACTGGCTAGAGTTACTGTTGAGTCGAAGATGACGGCACGTTTGCTGCACTCCACAAATAAACAAGAAGAAAACATAAAAGTAGGGGTCAGTACAAAACACGGGTACTGAGTAGATATCATCGGCCAACTCAAAATAGAAATCAATATATACCAAGTACTATCATAAAATCAACTATGATACTAAACATGTAGCAACAGCAAGTACTATATCATTAACAATTACCGTCAAGTTCACACATGAGGACTCAAGCCTTAATACCATACTCATTTGGGAATTATATTCATTAGATTGAGTATATTACCATATTTCAAGATTCATTGTCTTTATTTCTCTTGTGTCGGTACGTGACACTTTGCTCTCTCATATTCATTAATCCTCTTGTGTCGGTACGTGACACTCCGCTCTCTCATATTCATTAATCCTCTTGTGTCGGTACGTGACACTCCGCTCCCCTAAATCTACGTGTCGGTTCGTGACACCCGATCCCCTAAATCTACGTGTCGGTTCGTGACACCCGATCCCCTAAATCTACGTGTCGGTTCGTGACACCCGATCCCCTAAATCTACGTGTCGGTTCGTGACACCCGATCCCCTAAATCTATGTGTCGGTTCGTGACACCCGATCCCCTAAATCTACGTGTCGATTCGTGACACCCGATCTCCTAAATCTACGTGTCAGTTCGTGACACCCGATCTCCTAAATCTATGTGTTGGTTCGTGACACCCGATCCCCTAAATCTACGTGTCGATTCGTGACACCCGATCCCCTAATCTCCTTCTATCAATTCATCAAGCCTTCTTTCCTACCAAGGCCTCATCAATCTCATTATTTTAGTTCATCACACCTTCTTTTATACCAAGACCTCATTATTAACAAAGAGATTAGGGTTTTGCAAGATTTGGGACTCAATAAGTTCATCATGCTTATGTAATCACAATTATATTATTACATTCATGCAAGCATACAATTAAGCACATAGAAGGGTTTACAATATTATCAATACATATCATTCGCTATTAAGAGTTTACTACGAATATCGTAAGAGAAACCATAACCTACCTCCACCGAAGATTAGTGATCAAGCAAGCAATTTCCCAAGCTTTGTTTCTCTTCATTTCTCGTTCGACTCTCTCTCTCTTTCTCTTGTTCTTTCTATTTTCTTTATTCAAAACCCTCTTTCTTTTACCCTAATAAGCATATAATTAAGAATAAAAGATGGCAATAATAACCCACTAATTAACTTAAGGTTACCTCTTTTAACCCCCTAGTAATTAGACTTATTAACATTAACCCACTAACTATATAATTAAAGCAGGAATAGTCAAAAACTTCCCTTAAAACAATTAAGGAAATCCGACTCAGACTGGGATTACGCAACCTGCGACGGCCCGTCGTGCCTGCGACGGCCCGTCGTGCCTGCGACGGTCCGTCCTGCAGGTCGTCGCAAGATTCAGAGACTCAATTTCCACCTAAAAGTTTGTGACGGTCCGTCACACATGTCACGGTCCGTCCTGCCATTTCGTTACGAAGTTCAGAGAGTCGATTTTTAGTACCCCATTTCAGATTTTCTAAGTGTTTTGAAACGAGACCCTGCGATGGTCCGTCGTGGGGTCTGTCGACTCAGCCTGTTTTTCCAGAAATAAAATCTGATGTTCAAAACGACTAAACAGGTCGTTACAGATAGATACAAGAGCAGAAGTAAGTATATGTAAATATAATTGTCTACCAGAAGATAAATGAGAAAAATTAAAAACACCTATGGTAGTAACATGATTTAATAATGAAGGAAGTATGATTAAATACAAAGCAAAAAATATAAAAATACAAATATGGGATAAAATACAGACAATAGAAGAAATGTATAATTTTGAATTCACAACAAAAGATATGTTACCAGGAATGCCATTTTAAGATAAATTCTACCCACATATAATAAAAAACACACACTGGTGGTTTACTACACCACGCGGAAACAAAATAGGAGCAAAAAGAGTAAATAATAAACAATGAAAACCTATAGAATGGATAAAAGGAAGTGAAAAATATAAATTAGAAACAAATATCACAATTAGAAATTATCATATTTACAATAGATAAAGTTAAAATAATAGATGAACAACTAGAACAATTATATAACGAAGATCCATTACAAGGATGGGAAAAACATAAGACAAAAGTAAAAATTGAACTAATAGATGAAAATAGCATAATAACACAGAAACCATTAAAACATAACTTTGATGATTTAAAAGAATTTAAAATACATATAGAAGAATTATTAGAAAATAATTATATACAGGAGAGCAATAGTAAACATACAAGTCCAACATTTATAGTTATAAAACCTAGTGAACAAAAAAGAGGTAAAAGTAGAATGGTTATAGATTATCATAACTTAAATGCCAAAACTAAATCATATAATTATCCAATACCAAATAAGATACTAAAAATAAGACAAATACAAGGATATAACTATTTTAGTAAATTTGACTGTAAATCAGGATTTTATCCTCTAAAACTAGAAGAAGAATCTAAACAGCTAACAGCATTCACAGTACCGCAAGATTTCTATGAATGGAATGTCTTACCGTTTGGATATAAAAATGCACCTGATAGATATCAACATTTTATGGATAACTATTTTGATCAGTTAGAAAATTGTATTGTATATATAGATGATATATTACTATATTCTAAAATACAAGATGAACAAATAAGGTTGTTAGAAAAATTTATATATCTAATTAAACCCTCAGGTATAAGCTTAAGTAAAAAGAAAGCAGAAATTATGAAACCACAGATAGAATTCTAGGAATACAAATAGATAAAAATGGAATAAAAATGCAAACCCATATAGTACAAAAAATAATTACCCTTGATGAAAATATAGACACAAAAAAGAAATCACAATCCTTTCTTAGATTAGTAAATCGAGTAAGGGAATGCATACCAAAATTAGCAGAACATTTAAAACCCTTACAAACAAAACTTAAAAAAGATGTTGAATATTATTTTGACAACAAAGATAAAGAACATATAAAACATATTAAGAATTTATGTAAAAAACTGCCAAAACTATACTTTCCTGATGAAAATAAAACATTTACCCTACATCGTTGAAACAGATTCATGTGATCATAGTTATGGAGGAGAAAAATGTAATAGAGGAAAGAGGATTGATTTTATTATGAGGGAAGGCCTTCTATTTATACTACCAAACTTACATTTTTGGCCAATATAAGTGGCCGACACTTTCTTTACACATGGCCTAATTATATTTGGCCGACGCTAATAAACAAAATACATACTATTACAGCTCTACATAATGGCCCTTTCTTTTTATTGTTGGCCGACACACTATTTACTTTATGACTAAAAAAATTTTTATACAATGTTATCAAAAAACATTACAAGTAGCTGTTATATATTGGCTAATAAGAAGTAAATCTTATCTCAAAAGATTCTTATCTCCGATTCTTTGTCATCATAGCTTGCTTATCTCTTCCATTTACTCCAAATCGACATCTGGTACAACATTATCTTCTCCGTTACATTTGGAACATCTGTGATCTAGATATTTGTTTCCAATAAGCTTACAATATCTGACTAATAATTCTTCTAAAATAAATTCCTTTTTTAATGCTATTGTTGTAGGTTGTTCCTCTGATTTTAATAATGATAAAATCCATCGGTGAACTTCATCCATATCTGTTCTTCTTAATTCCTTGGAGTTTGAATATATCATAACTTGGTCTCTCGCATAGTAACTCCAAATAGCATTGCCGTTTAAATAATTATTAGCTAGTTCTTGTATAATTGTTGATATACCAATTATCCTTTTATTTGCATAAAAGCCTGGTATCTCTATCTTTGGTATTTCAACCTGCTTTTCTATGTCTTCTGGTATTATCATATCTCTAGTTAGACCTATCTTTATAACTTGAATTGGTGACTTGATTTCTTCATATAATATCTCATCTGGTGCTGTATAAAACATAATATAAAATAAATTCCCTTTGGTAACTCTTTTGCATGTGACGAACGCTTTGTATAATTCTGGTATTCCACTTATCTCTTCTCCATCATATGTGTATACTGTACCAAGTAAACCATAATTATAACATGTTCTAACTAAATTTGGACTAGTTTTGGGTTGTGCGATTAATCTATTATATCCTTGTAATTTTTGGGTTATATAATCTTCTTCTGAATTTTTGGTTTGTGTAGATCTGGGGTTTAAATTTAAATATGTTTGGATCTTATATATGTTTTCGATATACGATTGTGCAATGTAATTGTATCTCTTTTTATCACTCTGTATGCTAGCTGCATATGTGGAAGTTTGTGGTTCTGTGGGTATTTGTATTTGTGTATTTTGGATAAATGGTTTTATACATAACTGGTTTAGGTTTGTATTTCTTGATTTCTCACTAGCTTTCCTGCTTTTACCGGCAGCTGTATTTGAACAAACTTTGTCATGGATTTTATGGAGTTTCCCATCGTCTCCTTTTAGCTCTGGCTAGTTTCCTTCTGCCGAACGACATAGCTCCACATTTTTATAGTCATGCTGCTGACTTATATTAGCTCTAGACTTCAGATTATCTTCATTAGTCTGTAACCTTTGTATCTCATTATCAATCCTATCCACTTTAGTACAAAGTGTAGTAGTGACTTTGAATAGCTCTTCAATTGTATGTTCATTTTTGTCCTCAGTTTGAGTAGCTTTGTCTTGATAGGTAGTCTGCAACCATATTTTTATCAGTTTTGATTACTTCAATTGTAATTGTAAAATTTAATATATTCAATACTAGTCTCCTTATTTCCTTTGTCGTAACTGAGTCTTGTACCTTTTTAGTTATCCACCATTTTACCTGGGTATTATCTATTCTCACAATAAACTTATTGTAAACAATATATGGTTTAAATTCCAATAAACATTTATATAATGCAAATAACACTTTTCTATTTATTTCTCATTTTATTTGTGCTTGTGTATAGGTTCCTGAGTAATATCTACAATGATGTTCTATTTTTTGTTTGTCATATTTGTATTTTAGAACTCCTCCATAACTATGATCACTTGAATCTGTTTCAACGATGTCGGTAAATGTTTTATTTTTATCAGGAAAATATAGTTTTGACAGTTTTTTACATAAATTCTTAATATGTTTTATATGTTCTTTATCTTTGTTGTCAAAATAATATTCAACATCTTTCTTAAGTTTTTTATGTAAGGGTTTTAAATGTTCTGCTAATATTGCTATGTATTCCCTTACTTGATTTACTAATTCCAGAAAGGATTGTAATTTTTTTTTGTGTCTATATTTTCATCAAGGGTAATTATTTTCTGTACTATATGGGTTTGCATTTTTATCTATTTGTATTCCTAGAAATTCTATATGTGGTTTCATAATTTCTGCTTTCTTTTTTACTTAAGCTTATACCTGAGTGTTTAATTATATATATATATATATATATATATATATATATATATATATATATTTCTAACAACCTTATATGTTCATCCTGTGTTTTAGAATATAGTAATATATCATCTATATATACAATACAATTTTCTAACTGGTTAAAATAGTTATCCATAAAATGTTGATATCTACCTGGTGCATTTTTATATCCAAACGGTAAAACATTCCATTCATAGAAACCTTGCGGTACTGTGAATGCTGTTAGCTGTTTAGATTCTTCTTCTAGTTTTGGATGACAAAATCCTGATTTACAGTCAAAATTTACTAAAATAGTTATATCATTGTATTTGTATTATTTTTAGTATCTTATTTGGTATTGGATAATTATATGTTTTAGTTTTGGCATTTAAGTTACGATAATCTATGACCATTCTACTTTTACCTCTTTTTTGTTCACTATGTTTTATAACAATAAATGCTGGACTTGTATGTTTATATTGCTCTCCTGTATATAATTATTTTCTAATAATTCTTCTATATGTATTTTTAATTCTTTTAAATCATCAAAGTTATATTTTAATGGTTTCTGTGTTATTATGCTATTTTCATCTATTAGTTCAAGTTTTACTTTTGTCTTATGTTTTTCCCATCCTTGTAATGGATCTTCGTTATATAATTGTTCTAGTTGTTCATTTATTATTTTAACTTTATCTATTGTAAATATGATAATTTCTAATTGTGATATTTGTTTCTTATTTATATTTTCCATTTCTTGATTTATTTTTTCACTTTCTTTTATCCATTCTATAGGTTTTTGTTGTTTATTATTTACTCTTTTTGCTCCTATTTTGTTTCCGCATGGTGTAGTAAACCACCAGTGTGTTTTTGTTATTATATGTGGGTAGAATTTATCTATCTAAATGGCATTTCTAGTAACATATCTTTTGTTGTAAATTCAAAATTATACATTTCTTCTATTGTCAGTATTTTATCCATATTTGTATTTTTATATTTTTTGCTTTGTATTTAATCATACTTCCTTCATTATTAAATCTTGTTACTACCATAGGTGTTTTTAATATTTCTCATTTATCTTCTGGTAGACAATTATATTTACATATATTTGCTTCTGCTCCTATATCTATCATAGGGGTATAATATCTGTTGTGATATTCTTCTACAATAATTTTTGCAAGTATAAATATTTTCATTATTTATTTTGTTCTTTTTATAATTATTTTCTTATTTTGACAAGTTATTGTTAATAGTTCATTTTCTATATTGTACGGTTTAACTTTTTCTAACCATTTTACCTAATGTAATAATATGATTTCCTTGGTATATTTCAAATGGTATTATTAAGGGTATTCCTCCCATAATTATTTCTTTTTCCGTTGTTTCTTCATTTGTGTTTACTATCTCACTAGGTAATGCAGAGCATATGTGTCCTATTTTTATAATTTCTTCTTCTAATGCTAACTCTCTTGTTATGTAATTTTCTTCTTGTCCTGTATTTATCAAAATTTTATATCCTCTTTGGTCTATTATTCCTGTTATGAAATAATGATATGATGTTGTTTCTTCCTTATCTAATAAGTTTTGTGGGATTTCATTGTTTCTTTTAGATGTACTCATTCTTGATGAGGTAGCTCTTGCTAACGTATTTGGTACACTTGAACTACTTAGTCTTTCTTTTACAATTTCTAAATCTTCTTCTATGTCAATTTCTTTATAGCTATAGTCATTATTGTCTATTACGGTAATTATTTTTTTCAAAAGGATTTTCTATCTTTATTTTATCAATTTTATTTCTTGTTGTTGTTTTATGTTTTGCTGTTAATATATATAAGTTTTTACATCTTGCTGTAAATATTTTACTGCCTGGTGCTAACTCTATTTCAGACATTTTCCAATATAATACTAATGATTTATCTATATTTCTATCTGTTAATGCTAATGTATAATTGGCACTTATTATAAACTTAATTTTTTGGTATATTAAGTTTTCTTTTACTGCACTAATTACACTTTCTATGGGGTGTATAATTCTATCATCTGCTAAGTATATTTCAATAGGTGTATCTATTCCTTCTCTAAAACAAGCTTTTATTAATATTTCTGTTCCTCCTAAATGTACATATTTTATAGGTGTTTTAGCTTTTATATCTTCTATTTCTTTATTTATTATTCGTTTACTTAGTATAGGTATATATGCTTTTCCTCTTACATATTTACAATCTATAATATGTTCTTTCTAACTAACTACATAATATTCTTCATTTTGTCTTTTAAACCAATTCTCAAAGTAGGTATTTCAAGTACTTTTTCAACACTTAAGTCTAATTCTTTTCCTTTTATTTGTTCAAAAATTGTATTATCAAATATAAATTTTTGGTCTGATAATTCTTCATTTTGATAATCTTCTTTGTTTATTACTTTTATATCGTCTTCAGACATTAGATTTCTTCTTCTATTTCATTATTATGTAAATCCATATTCTCTTCTTCATTTTCTGTTTCTATATCTGATACTTCATATATACTATCATTTTCACTTAATTGATAGTCTATGTATTCTATTTGTATATATTCGTCATTATCTATAATTACTTCTGCAATTTGTTTCCTTTTTGGATCTTTGGGTAACTTACAATCTCTAGCTATGTGTCCTATCTTTCCGCAATTGTAACATGTACATTGTGATTGTTTTCTTTTTGGTCTATATGGTCTTTTTATTTTATAGTTTTTTTACATAATATCTTTGTCTTGGTTTTTTATATTTATACCTAGTTTTAGTTTTTCTATAATTTTTATACCTTTTAGGCTTTTGCTTTTTATTTGTACATCCGAACTGTGGTGCTATTTTATTTTTACAACAGGCTAAATTCTTGTTTACTACTTTTTCCATTTTTAATTTTTCTTTTTAGTTTTCACATAGTTGTATGAACCATTGATGTAAAAATTTTATTCTAGCTCCTAATGTATCTACTAATCCTTCATCATTCCAATCTTTTATTACTTTTGTACTAAATGGTTCTGGTAATTTCGTAAAATACTGTTGTCTTATTTCTTTTGCTTCATTTAAATTGTATTTTGCTTTGTAATAATATTCTTTAAATGCACAAGTTTATTCTTCTATATAACACATTTTACATATAGCTAATTTTGTCATAAGTTGCCTATTTATTGTTTTTTCTCTATTTTTTTCTCTTATATCTGCGGTCATACCACCAAATTCATTTCTTATTGCTGATTCATATTTATCTAGTATATCTATATTTGTTGCTGAAGGAGATCTATCTATTTTCTTGTCACTTCTAAGTACTTCTAAACTTTCTATTGGTAGATTTTCTATCCATAATCTTGTTGTTCCTACAAATGTTCTTTCTATATACCTTGGTGTTTCTGTTGTTTTTATTTTGTTATCTATTAGTTGCTTAGATATATTTCCTATCCATAGTAATATTGCTTTATTTATATCTTTAACACAATCTAGATATAAGAAATTATATTGTTCGTTTATTGGTTTTGGTATCCAATTTTTATTTAATCTACTATTCCATATTGCGCTAGTTCTATCTGATTGTTGATAACTTTTTGTATAATAAGTTTGTGGTGTCCATCTAGGACTAATTCTAGGACTATTTCTGGACTATTTTCTGGAGTTTTAACTCTTGACGTACTAGGTCAATTCATATCTTCTGTCTTTATTTCTAATTTTTTCGGTTTATTTACCTGTTCTAAAATTTCTGTGTATGTCTCACTTATATCACTTATTTCTGATTTTTGGTCCTTTATTGTATCTGATTCATTTTCGTCTATTTCATTTATTTCAAGGTCTTCATTTAGTTTTTGTTCCATCTCTTTTATTTCATTAGTTAATTCTAGCTCTTTTTCTTTTTCTATCTGTTTCTCTTTTTGTTTAGATTCATATAATAATTTTAACCTAGCTAACTCTTTTTCTAATTCATTTATTCTTGTATTTTTTATTTCTTCTTAATGTTGTACTTCTTGTTTTGCTTGTGTTTTTATTTTTTCAATTTCTTTTGATTTGTCTATTTCTTCATTTTCATTTGTTATTCTTATCATAGCTGTTAGACTATCTTCTAATTTTGCTGTTTCTTTTCTAACATTAAATATAAATTATTTCCTATTTTTTTATATCGTCTTCCTAGGTTTGAAAATATTATTTTTATCATAATCCATCTTGATTTTCATATGTCTTTTCGTCTAATGCAAACTCTTCTTTATTCATTATAATTTATAAATTATGTTATGTTGTAATTTATATTCAAGGTGATCTATTTGTATTTCTAACATAAATATAACTTTTCTTTTGTGCTAATATTGATTTATTACATACTCCTGCTAACATGTTTTCTATTAATCTTTCTTTTCTATGTTGTAGTTCTTGTCTTTTTTCATCCATTCTTTCTATCAATTGTTGCCTATATATTTCTTTGTTCATACTGTTTTTTCAAATAACAAACATATTTGTATTCTGTTTTTAAAATTATATTTATCAAATAATTTGTCTTATCGTTACTGGTTTTAGTAAGTTGTGATAGTTCATATTCTATGTATAAGGGTTTTAATTTTTCCCATATCTTTCATACTTTTTTATCTATCTTGGTTTTTGTTATTTTAGTTTCTTTACTTGTTGTACTATTCATATATATTTTTCTGTACAAAATTTTAAAAATTTTACTTAATTTGTTTGGGTCTTTAACTAATTTTATCTTATAAATATTATTACTTCGTTTTTGCCAAATTTCAAACCTTTTTGGTTTAATCATTATAATTTTAATTCTATTTTATCATATTGATCTATGTTTTCATTAGCTTTTACCCAATATATATATTTTATCATTGATCCCTTAATATCTCCAGATCATAATATAAATCATTTATGTAAAAATAAAATTCATCAAAATTATCTTGTATATCTAATTCAGTCCAACCTTGAGTTGTTACTTCTATTACCTCATAGGTTACTAATATATCATAAATTCCTGTTTTTATATCTGTATTAAGACCTTTTAATATATAGAGTATTAATATCTTGTAATTAACATCATCATCCAGTAGATAAGTATTCATTTTAATTATTTTCCACTTTCACTAAAATTTTATTCCTTCCCACCTCTTAATGGATTATACTTATTTATTATGTAATAATAATGGTTTAACTTTGTTTACTCCCCTAAACGGCCTTCTTGCCTATCGGTTTCAACCTTAGCATGGCATAGTCTGGGCATTACTTATTCACAGAATATTTTTGTAGCAAACTTTCTAAAGATGGTTATTAGAACATTATTAAAACATGATAAACAATTATAATCAATAAGAGATTATCAGAAATAAATTGGTTTAGCTAGTCATGAACTTAAATGAGTATACCTGTTACTGTAGATTTGTTGCTTCAGATTTGTTTTCCATATCTCACTATTTGTTTATTATCTAGCTCTGATACCAATGTGGGGGGAGGAAGCGGAATTATAAGAAAAGAGAGAGAAAGATGTAATAGAGGAAAGAGGATTGATTTTACTATGAGGGAAGACCCTCTATTTATACTACCAAACTTACATTTCTGACCAATATAAGTGACCGACACTTTCTTTACACATGGCCTAATTATATTTGGCCGACGCTAATAAACAAAATACATACTATTACTGCTTTACATAATGGCCCTTTCTTTTTATTGTTGGCCGACACACACTATTTAAATGATTCTTCTTTGACTGTATGGATCAATAGAGAGAGTGCCAGTTTATTTCTGCCCCTGTTAAAAATTTTGAGTTGAGTATTCACCATTCACTGTAAGGTTAGAAATTACAATATTTAAAATGTCAAGTGTTGAATTCATGTTTCATAACATATAAACTTATTTTTTGTGCAGATTCTTATTTGGATGGCCACAAATTATGTGTTGTGGAATAACAAAAAGCCTCGGCCACAGGTGATCAACGAGCAAGGAGAAATTCAGTGCAAGTATAATCATTTTAACACTTTTAATAGTAAATAGAAATGTAAAGAGAAGTCATGAATGGAAGAGTTGTATAAATAGAGAAGCTATATATATAGAGAGAGGGGATTTAATAGGCTTGTTGGAAGAGCTAATTTTTTTTGTTGCTTTAAGCGTAACTCTTTTGATTGTTGTTTTAAATATTGTGTTTGTTGGATCAAAAATTTATTGCTTTAGGAGGTTTATTAATTTTGATTTGTTGTATCTCTATTTTGTTGATAAATAATTAGTACAATCAAATTAATATAATTTGTTATATTGAACCATTTTAATTTGCCATTTGACTGTTGAAATAGTCTACCAAACTGTTGCAAATGGTTCAAATAACCATTGCAATATGCAAGTTGAACCATTCTATAGCTTTAAAATATTTTCCATAAAATGTTATTACAACATATTAGAAACCGTTACATTTGGCAAAAAAAATTGTTTCTATAGATAGTCCTATGGCATCGAGTTCATATTTGTTGCAATTGATACATATATGGCAACAATTTAACAATCATTGCACAAAATCATTGCAATAGACCTATCGTAACTAGATCAGATGGAACGGTTCCAAAACCACTGCCATAGGTCTATTGCAACAGTTATCTTTCTATTACAATAGTTCTAGAACTGTTGCCATATGCCTTTTTTCTAGTAGTGTAAATAACACAAATTTTAATCCGTGTATGTGAAGAAATGATGTTGTTGATGAACAAATTAGAGATTTGTAAGGGTTATTTTTACTGTACCTTCCATAAATCCAGTAGAGAAAACTTGCTTAAATACTCCATAGACGTTTGTTATTTAATATGTACTAGAAATACTTAGAACAATAATATTATAGAAACATAAACAACAAAAGTTAAACATGTACTGAAGAAAAACAATTAATAACATAAACATAAATTAATGACTGTAAAAATATAGCAGGATTTGTAATAATAGAATGAAAAACTATGTAAAAAATTGAGCCCTGTGAATGCTCAGTGTCCCCTTAATGAAATTATTCCCCTCAGTACCCAAGATTTAAAGGAATAGATCTTCTCAGTAATGATTCTACACACTGGTGTATTGATACAAAAAGAATTGTGCCGGTGAGTCATTCAATAGGAGCAAAGCACATAATTATTTAATTATCTAGAAGAAGAAGAAGAAGTTCAAAATTTTCGTTCTTTTAAAATGAGAGAAAATTCCTCTATTTATAGACAACACAAGAATGTGTAAGCAAATGCTTATTGTGTCTTATCGAAAAGATCACAACCTTTCATAAAATTTACAACTTTTTATAAAAGTTGCAACTCTTCATAAAAGTGGAAACTCTTCATAAAAGTCACAACTTTACATAAAAGTCATAAATTTTTATGAAAGAAGAAGGCTAAAATAAAATAGAATTTAGTAGTATATATAAAATATATATAATTTTTAAATAGTTTAAATTATCATCCACCCTTTTAAAAGCTTCGTTATAATGCATCTTTATTGTTGTTTTTTATTGAACTGAGTTGAACATCCCTGACTTTGAATGTCATTGAGTATCCTTGTAAGACCCCCAAAATAATTTAGTGTGTATAGAGACTTACATGTGTATATAAGCTTGGTAATATGTTAAATAAGTGTTTTACAATATGTATGGTTGATTTGATGTCATTTGGATGTCAAAGTCCAAGACGTTCGAAAGTTAGCCCTTGAGGCATGGATGTGTGTCTCGACATGTTTTACGTGTTCGTTTTGGTTGAAAATAATACGGAAGATCTTTAACATGTTAATTAGTATATTTAAGTTGGAAACGCCTGGGTAGGACACCCCATGGTCCCCACAAAAGGCCCTCAAAGAGAACCCAAAGATTGCTAGACACTACCTTGGTAGTGTTTATCTATGACCCTCAATCGATGGCAAATAGGTGTGGTGACGCCCCATAGATGGATGGGCATTGTTCCACACTTATCCTGGAGGAGGCTCAGTCCAAATACAGCCCTCAGACCAAAACGACGGTGTCCACCTACGGACCATCGTGGGACTAAGGGGCATCGACGGTTCTCCACCGATGCAACCTGCAACAATCTGCCAGGCGATCTGTCTCATTAAGGGGTGAATGGGAAATTCACACCACTTCCTAACCTGAACGTAGGCAATTTATTTAGGTATTTTTGGGTATATTTATTTTTTATGAATATTAAATACCCATTCTCAAATTCATTCTTCAAATTATACTTTTCCCTATAAAAAAGAAACTTCTCTAGAAACCTCCATTGAAGATGAAGCTCAAGAACAACTTGGAGCTTGGATTCCCATGGATTCTTCATGAATATTTCGTGTTTCTATCCTATAATAAGTCATGGTTATCCTTCATCTTTAGATATCTATTCATCTAAAGAGCTCCTTCAATGTTTTTCAAAGAGAATTTGTGATCAAATTGTCTATCTTCCAATGTAGCCATGAATTCCTTATCAAAACGATTTCAAAAGCATAAAGCTAACACATTGATGATTACTTACTGTTTTGAATGTGATTTTCAATCAAATTTAATGATGAATCCATGATCCCTCCGAATCTCGATTTAGCCTACAATGTAGTATCTTGTCATCTTGATGCTAGAATGATTGTTATGACATTCAGTTGTGATAAATTGACTTAGATACTGCCTATAATGCAATGTTCTGATGAATTAGGTTTATTTTATCCAATTTGAATAGATTATTGATGAATTGGTAAGGATTGATCTAGATTCTTCTAGCCTCTATAGATAGATAATGTAAGGTACATGATGTGATTTCAATTCTAGGGTAGATAAAGCATTCTTTTTTTTAGGTTATGATATCTTTGGCTACTGCCCTACATTTGTATTGTTGATAAAATTGTGAGTCTTGATCATTTATGATCAAATCAAGGGAAATTGGTGAGTGATCTATGTCTCTCTACTTTCGATTAATTTAGTGATGTAGTGTACATGTTAGTATCGTGATCTTTTTGTGGTTTATGCATGATTTTGTCCATGTTAATGTACATTTATATATTGCCATATACCTGAATTGGTGATGAAAGATGAATATATGTCAATGATGATCAAAGGTTAATGGATTGGTAAGAATTGTTCTATTCCTCTACTTCTCTATAGAATTGTTAGTTGAATTGGCCTTGTGTGGTATGATTCACTTATGGTGGCGGTGCTTACTTTTTGTCAATCTATATATGTTGATTATCTCCTTGAAGGCAAATTGATGATGTATGAATGGATGGTTATGATGATCACACTATGTGAAGCTTATTCCTAGTTTCTTTTCTAGTTTATGATCTAAGTTATGTGTGTATATGTTATAAGAATGTGAATGAATATGTTAGGGTTAGTTTAGGTGATTCCATTAGTGAGTTATAATGTTTATGACCCCCTTACCCATGAACCCCCACATGAAGGTGTGATTAGCTAATGTTAGGAGTACACTTCAAGTTAGCTTATCTCCTATGCTAAATTGTGATGTGTGGTCTATGCTTGAATGTGCATTGTGGTCCTATGAGGGTGGCTGCCTCAATGTGTTGTTGATAGTCATTAGGTGATCATGTTGACTAATGTGAATACACTCACACTTCATGTATGCTTACAAGTAGTATAGGTTCATGGTGTCTAATAAAAGGGCATCCTCATGCACTTGTGCCTACTACTATGCATGTAATGTATATGTCTATGAAACATGTTATTTATTTCCTAACTAGGATGACTTGATAGTTGTACTAGTATTGATAAGGGTATGATACCTTGTCTATGCATTGCACATGTGTGCCTTGATAGGATAGTTCCTAGGTTAGTTACTTATGTACATTATTCTGAAAGCATGATAAAGCTATGAATATGTCTTATATGATATGATAAAGTATGAATGTGCATGATGTCTAAATGTGTTTATATGAAATGTTTTCTAATATTGTTACACCTACACTCTTATGAATGAATGAAATACAAGTATGAACATGTGTGGTCTAAGGGTGTTTATGTGAAAGGCTTGCTCACATATATGTATATACACACCCACATTAAAATATGTCCATGATGCTTGTATAATGATATAGTCAATAGAGGGTGTCTTGAAACGTGTTCTCAAGGGTACCCTAAACTAGATGGTGTTTACATATGGTATGTCCATGTGAAAGAACTTCTGACATGATTTAGGTGGATGAACTCTCATCTATAACCTATGAGCTAAGCATATGGGGAGTGAATCTCTTAAAAACTATATTTTATAAAGTAATGTAATAAAGGCTTTTAATAAAGGGAACTTAGCTTAGCACCGAGTGAACTTAGATAAGGGGTGCCCATTCCCAATGTGGGCAGGCTTTTTCAGCATAGTCCTCACGAGGTGGATAACTACAATGCCTCAATAGGGGGGTTTCCTTAAGTGGATAACTAAAATTCCTCAATAGGCATAAAGAGGGTTTCCATGTATACCTCCAAGTTCTATAAACTATGCTTCCCACATAGGATCTAGCAAGTGATATCACATAATATGCTAGCATGATGTTAATGTTCTACCTTGGATGGGTAGAGCACCTTCCCATGGTGTAAGGATCTACAACACCAAATTCCATGTTTAGCACCCATCGTCTTAGTTTTGGTTAAGGCTATAGAGTCCCAAAAGTAAAATGGACAATGGAAGTAAAGCTAGGACCCTAACTAGGATAACTATGGGAAGTTACTTAGTATAGGTGAGGGTAAGGGACTTTACCTATGCATTAAACAAGTAACTCTTGAAGGGAGTTCTAGGAAGGTGTTCTAATGTATATGATTATGTCTCCTTATGCATGACATTGTAGTGTTAGCTACTTATTGTGAGGAAATGCATGGTATGAGTCTATATGATGTGGTCTTATCTTATATTCATAATCTTTGTCTTAGTGACTATATGATGAAGGTCTTGCTTCAGATGAATGAAGAGTCTATACTTGCCATGTTGATGTTTGAAGTGGATAATATGCTTGTGGTCTCTTGATAGGTTTACTTAGTATTGTGAGGTTATGGGTCTTGACATGTACATTGCACTAGTAGACTTAGATTGGGGTTGTGAGTAAGGTCTTATAATGGTCTTTGTGAAGTAAATTTAACATATGTGCGAATTGACTATGGTTCACTGTAATGGTATTGGGAGGCTTGAATAAATCTGTCTTATGGTGTGTTATTCTCCTAGGAGTGTATGTGTTGAGTTAGGAAGGTTAATGTATGAGTACCTTGTCGACTTGAGGTGATGCATTGCACCAAGTATCAGTTGAGGGTTACTTGTGTAGTTAAGGAGTTAAGGAATTAAGAATAAAAAGGTTCAGTGTAAACTAGAATAAAGCTTATTGTGAAGGACAAGGTGGTTAGTGTAAAATTATGCCTTAAATGCAATGTATGACTTTATATGATGTATGACCATTGAATATGCCTATGAAGTATGTGAATTGTATAATGCTTATTATATCAATGATTTACGAAGCTTTTTACAAAAAGTCATGATTAATAGTTTCAAGTAAAATATCCCTTTTAAATGCATGTTTTTGCATGGTTGTCATGCTTAGTGTATTCTCGTACTAACATCATTCTTCTTTACTTTTTACACAAAGTGTAGGTTATGGAGGATTACATTACAGGATATCTCTACAGTGAAGATCTTGTTATATGTTTCCCAAGATCAAGGAAAAGGGATCCTTAAGTTCAAGGATTTCCTATGTCATTTTTTTATGTAAAGTTTTGTAATAGCTTAGTTAATGAATTATGTTACAAGGGTCGTGTCCCTAATGTACTCTAATGATGTTGAGTCTAAGATCGCAAAGAGACTTAGAGTCAAACTATGTAAATAAGATATTGTATCTTTATACTAGAAGTAATGATTTAGCTTATGATGTTCTATCAAAGTTTTAAGTTTTCCGCTAAATTTACCTATGAAATTGTGATTAATGATAACTGTGGGCTTGTATAAGACTTCCAAAAGGTCAAGTACGACAATTTACTTCTAGGGGGTGCTCTCCGGTCGTCACAATCCTTGAATACTTCCTCATTAAGTAAGTTAGAATATATTTAAGTATCCTTGAGTTGATTAAGTTTTAGACAATATAAATATATTTCCTTCGATTTCAATTTAATCTTATATTATTCTTTAGATTTCCCCTTGCAAGGTCATACATTCAATGTACTGCTGCCATGTTGTCTTTATCTTTCATGATGTAGATACAAGTAATCAGGGTTATCAACAAGCACTTTGTTGATACCACATGCATTCCGAGTTAGCTTTTTTGAGCCTCCTTTCTTCCAGACGATTCCATTGACTTTAAGTTTTGTTTGAATGTTGTTACGACCCAAGCCTACACCTGGATGTGGACGACACTAGAGAACCATTTTTTGTCTGCAAGTGAACCCTCTTCTTGGCTGACTACATGGGGAAGACTAACTCAACTATCAAACTAAAGAATTATTTAAAATCAATTTATCAAATCTTCAATTTATCTTAACATATTGGGTATTAAACAAAAAGTCTATATTAGCTATCTGATATTGAATACTGCAAGTCTGACAAAGATTGTTTGTATTTGGCCTCTAGTATATAAAGATAGGTGTGTGGAAAATACCCACAACACCTCAAAGCATTATGTCTAATAAAATACAAACTCTAGTCCTCTGAAAGCAAGGAGGCCTCACAAAAAGCTTATAAGTGGATTATGTGATCTCAATGGCTCTGTTATTAATAATCCTAAGTATGTGAATTTGCACTATACATAAAATGATGAAGGTCGAATCAGATCAGTACATTGAATGTACGAGTATATAGTAGGGTTTAATAACACAAATAACTGTATTGAAAGGCTCAAAATAACTCAATTGTTATATAGAATAAATCATGATAAAAAAATTAACTTATTATTGGAGGAATACAACTCCCACAATATATATGTGAATGATCATGTAAAGTACTCAAATTTTAAGATAATTACTCAAAAAGGCTTGTTTAAGAGGTAACTGAACTATAGTCAACCTTTCTGAAAACTCTGTATGCTTTTCTGGAAGTAGTACTCTCTGTTCAATGTGAAAAAAATAATATCTTCTTTAAGGGTTAACTGAACTTTTCTTTATTTGACTGAAATGCTTTCCAAAATTGTTTATTCTCTTCTATAAATTAGTAGTTCTTTTCTCAATGTGAAAATAATACTTTTGGAACCATATGTGTTCCCTTAATCTCCTCTCGAAAGATAGCTCAAAGATACCTTTGAACACACTTTAAAATTTCAAAACCAGTGCATGAAAATAGATACACCAAAATATTGCAATAAATCTCATCAACGAGGGTTCATCTAAAATATAAGCATGAAAAAAATCTCAAGGATATAAATGCACATAATATTGCAATTTCATAATACATGAATTTAGATTTCAGAATAAGTGTATAACTCATATCAACACTTACATAAAATCGGCGGTAGAACCACAGATTCAACTTGCTACTAACTGAATTGAGATGTCGGGCGTGAGGACGAATTAGTACACACTATGAATGGCCTTATATACCTTATAAGATCCAAATACTTGATAAAGGTGAGGTCTTTAGATAAAAATTTACAAGAAATTGTTTCTTCAACCATAGAGATGAGTTCTTGATGAGATTTCTTTAAAGCAACTATGATTTCATGAGTAGAAGATATTAATTCATGTTTAGATAAATGAATTATGAAGTTCTATGGCAAAATCGTACCATTGAAACTTCTCTTTCTAGGGTAAATTTATGATATAAGGAAGTGAACTACTTATTTGGGGGAGTTTTGAAAGACCTGTACACCTGCGCGACCATGCACAAAATGGCTCAGAAACGCAGCCAACTATACAGGAAAGCAGTAGTTGTTTCCTGACCGTGCACCTATGCAGAAAATGCCCTGCCACGCGGCCGTCACGTTGAAAGATAATGTCTAGTAAAATAGGCATAACTTTATATTCTAAACTTCAATTGATACAAATTTGGTGGTGTTGGAATGATGACTCATAGACCTTTAATTTTAGGTTATGAGATGTGTAACTATATGTATTCTCATAGATATTATCATTTGAAGTTGAACCTTGCAAAACTAATGTGAAAAACAACGTCGGGAGAGTGACTTTGAACTTGACTTACTTTTAAAGGTACCTTGTGACTCCAAATAACTTCCAATACCCTTTATGCACTTGGTAAGAACCTTAGAATACATGGTCAAGTAGTACATCACCCGGTTCAATCTCATATACTTAAAAATAATGGTTATCATTTGAAAAGTAAAATTTTGGGGTATTACAATATCTCCCCCTTGGAATCATTCTTCCTCAAATGACTTCTAAACTGCGTACGAAAAATGAAAAAAAGTTACTCTTACTATATTTTTTACTTTTGAACTTGCTAACTAACATAGGAAGAAGTGATTCAAAATGAGAGTTTTGAACAGTCTATGGCACATAAGTCACGAATGAAATATGTGTGAACCTAGTCATGATCTAACTGAAACTATATGACATGAAACAAGGTTATATGGGCACTAAGTAATTATAGAGTAGGACTACTATTCCTTAGGAGGTATGCTTCTAGCTTCCACGTCTTGCGATACCTCTAAACCACACCCTCATTTTTGAATACTATACTTTATTAGAAGCAACTTATATGTAACATCTCGCAACTTGAAATATCTAAGACTAAGCTAAGAAACTACAAGTAATCATTTCTTGAAAGAAAAGGGAAAATCTGGAAAAAAAATTCTAAGTTAATAAGAAAGCGAGTTTTGGTCATTTTTAAACGGCCATAACTTCTAGCTCAGGATGATCTAGATGTTCCTCTGGATATAGGTGGAAAGATCTTGGAATAATATATCTAATGTTGCCCCGTTGTGTGATTTTTATATCGTATGAGTGAATTATGACTTTCGAAAGTTGGGTTGTTGGATTGAGGAAAATCTCAATCCGGATTTAGGAAAGGGCAAACTAGTCTTTTTACCAATTAATTTCTTATTTAATTTAGGGGTTTATTGGGGTTTTTATAAGTACTAATTCAGTTTGGAAAAGTTAGAATTACACTCAGGGCTTGAAGAAGAGAGAAGAGACGAAATAATGGGAGAGAAGACAAGAATTCGCCAAAAACATCAAGCTTTGCGAGTGGAATTCGTCAGGGGTGATCCCTATCAAGGTATGTGATATCATTTATGTTGGTATAGTTCATCCATACATCAAATTTGTTTCCATCTATTGATTTTTGAGTTGTTTGAATGATAAAAAGTGAAGCTCTTGAAGAACATTACCGAATTCTTGTTGGTTGAGTTATTGAAGGCCTATTGTTGATTTGATTCATTTTGACGGGTTATTTTTCGAGCTTAATATATTTATCATTGAGGGTACTAATGATCCTCAGTGTTTGGGTAAGTAACCATGGAAGTTTAGAGGTTTTAGAGATGAAAACGGAGGAGAAAAGTCAAGAACGTCTATCCGTAAGGCTTTAGGGCATCGCAACTCCCATAACCCCATAAGACAATCTTTAAGTGTAGGACCTTGGACCACCACGCCAGCCTGAGCTCCCCAACCTGGCCTCTGATGTCTGGGGGACGGCTCCCTATGCCTCTAAAAGCGCCAAAGACGCCAATTCACCCCTTTCTTCCCCCATCTTTCCGAAATAGTTTATAAGTGATGTACCTACTTTTCTAAGTTGATTCTAACACTCTAAGGTAAACATCAAAATCATGAAATCATCCATAAACATGAGATGATAAACGTTAAATTCATAATCCAATTTAAGTGAAGTTAATATCAAAGTCAAAGATGTTGAGAGTCAAGTCTAGAAGTTAAGAAGCAAGTCAAAGCAATGTTCTTCAGAGTTCTCAAGGTTCTTTAACAACATTTTAACTTTGTTTTAAGACTCAAGTTTCACGACAAGTAAAGAGTAAATATTAAAGTTGAATCCCATTCCTTCAAAATTATATGGGGACTAATTATTCACTAAGAAATTTATAATGTTCTCACATTTAAATAAGAAGGGAAACTGAGAATTCCAATAAGCCTTTGGGCTAGTTTTCAGAAAAGAGTAATAGATTTAAGAAGTGAAGCATGTAACACTCCGTATCCAAAACTCAGCTTTTCAGAAATTTGCAGATGCAATGACGGTTAATATTGATGGACCGTAGCCTGACCCACAGCCTGTACTGCACATACATCATTTGTGACTGAAACTCTCCCATGACGCAGCCTAGAAAAATTTACCACGTGTCAATCCAAGGACAAACCTATGGTTTGTAAGTTAGACTACAATTCGTAATATGTGTACGTCGATCAACACCCCATTTATCCAACCTCTGACATGAACCATCAGTGACAAGTATAGTCCATGGATGGACATACGGACCGTAGGTGAAAATTAGTAGTCAATTAGAGGGAAAATGTTGTTGGCTAAAATTCAATTGAACATAAATCTTATCAAAAAATTAAATAGGTGTCCCATCACCTATGAAATTATATATAATTGAATTGTCTTTCAATAGCCACCGAGTTTGCTAAAATCAGACCTTCAAGTAAGAAGTTATGTCCGTTTAAGTGAAGTCCTCTCGGATAGACCCAACCTACAGACCCAAACGACAGACCGTCGATTAAATGACTGCCTGTTTGTCTAGGTCGTTGTTTGGTCCGACAGCAATAAACTCAGGGGTATTTTGGTCTTTTCCTCTTCCGTTTAAACCCTAAGATACATTGTTTTGACCCTTAATCATCATATTATAGTCAATTAATGTCTAGAAACATAACAAAGACTTACCTAAGTCAAAATCATAAATCAAAACTTTGAAAATTAGAAGCAAGAAAGGAGAAAAAAGTCGAGTGTAACATTTCAAAATTCAAGACGAGTCTTCAGGTCTAACATAGGTTCCATTGGGTCTAATCACTGTTTTAAGACCTATTTTAAGGAACATAGGTTATTTAGGATGTTTAGGAACCAAAATGTCCATGACGTTTGGAAACTAGTTTTAGGAGGTACTAGAGAGCCTAAGCCTATTTGACGAGTTTTAACAAGTCGGAAATCCATGATAATAAGTGGAAGGGTTGTTAATAGGTGTTTAAGAGTGTCATGTTCGAAACTTATGGGAACGACTCCCAAGGACCCAGAAAGGGCCCTTGAAGAGGACCCTAGCACGTACGAGGCAACACTGCCTGGGCATTGTGCACCAACAAAACACAAATGATGGGGCGTGTGTTGATCGACAGGAGGTAGATGCCAACCATTGACAAACACTAAGACATTTTGTTGGAGCCCTCTCATGCACCAGTCTCTTACCAGAACGAAGCGTCGTGCAACACGGAAGGCACAGTGCCCGTCGACTCACAAATGGAGAGTCGATCAGGGTTCCATCAGGTGAGGGTCAAATTCCTTGCACATTTTAACTTCATTTTATTTAATTAGTTAGGTTGTTAGGTTATTAATTAGGGGTTTAAGGGAGTCTAATTAAGTTATTTATTCCCCAATATCAAGGCCCCAACTCTCATTAGATTAAGCACAATTCAAAAAACAAATCATCTTCCTTCTCTCTTTTCTCTCTCTCTATTTGGAAGACACCATTGGAGAGTATCTAGGCGAGGTGCTTGGGGGGTTAAAAGGGACGATTTCACCATAAAATCTTCATCAAACGTTGAGGTAGGGAATGTAACTCACCTTTGAGACCTCTTTCCTCAACGGGTTCCTTCAAAATATTTCAAAAGCTGGGTTTTCATGTGGGTTCTTCTCAATCTAAAAAATAGGGTTATGAATTGATTTTTTTATGTTTTCTATTTGATAATATGATGGTGTATCTTGATTATTTTGTATAGTTTGTAGATGATGATCCTTAACCCTTAACCCTAGGTTTGATATTGGCATGGATTAAGTTGAGATTGGTTCAATTGACTTGGTTACTGGTTGAATTTGTTATAAATTGATGCTTTTACTTTAATCATGAACAAATTAGAGTGAATTATAGTCGTTGATGCTAGTTCTTGAGATGATGATCTAGGTTAGAGAGTGAATTAACCTAAGTATTTTGTCTTAAGCGATGATCTAGTATTGAATTGTGATATAGTAGTTCTTATAGCCTTTTTAACATGTTGATTATTGAATTATGATGTTGTACATATAAATGGGATTGAATTGACGGTTTATGGTAAGATATTGATGATGAACTATGAAGAAGATTTGGTAAGTCTTATGATCTCTATCATTTACTTCGAATTGTGGTTATTTCTGATTAAGCAATGATGTTATATTGGAGAAATCCTTGTATTAGGATTTATAGGGTGGTATGATGTTGAATTGACATTTGTTGATTATGCTGTGAGGTTGATTAAGGTCTATATGTTATATAAGGATAGTGATGATCACCAATGTTCCTTAATATGATATGAAATGCTAATGTGCTAACCTCACTTATATGAATTGTAATGAAAGGACTTGTATTCATTCAATTCTTATTGTGCTATTGATGATGATGATTATACTAGGGTAAAACCCTATGACCTAAACTAAGCTATGATTGATAATTAAAGGCTTAAAAACATTTCAAAGGACTCTAGTTTAGCATCGAGTGAACTAGAGTGGGGAGTGTTCCTTTCCACATAGTGAAGGTAGGAGCACTAAAATACTCTTAAGACTGGAGACTACAATGCATGTATCATAAAGAGGTTCCCAAGTATACCTCCTAATTCTTGAACTATGTTGTCCCCATAGGAATACTTGATAGTGGATCCACGTAGTTGCTATATTTTATGTCTTGGTACTACCTTGGAAAGTAGTCCATTTTCCTTCAGTGTAGGGTTTTGTGACAACCAATTTCAAATTAGCTCATGTGGTCTATGTTGGTTAAGGCAAGATGTTTCCAAGAGATAAAAAGAATTAAAGGATTGAACTCTAACTAGGATAACCTAAGGGGTCTATCTTAGTCTAGGTAGCGCTATGTGACTCTACGTAAACATTGCACTAGTTAGACTTAAGGGGAGTCTTAGGATAATATTCTTATGTATGTTTATGCTTATGATGATATATGTATGCATATGATGAACTTGCAGATTGTTGATACTATATGTTGGTTAGTTGACTAATGGTTTTGCTTGGTCATTGCACTTGTTGACTTGATATCGGTTCATGGTAATTGTCTTGGCATGTTACAATGAAATGTATTCTTATTCATTCTTATTGTTAATATAACGTTGATGTAGAGTTACTTGAATATGTATCTACTTGTATAGTAGGAATGTTTGATTGGACTAGATGGGATATTAAGGTAATACGATGAGCATGCCTATGAATTAATAAATGTGAAATATTGATGGGTATGGTATTGTTGAATATGCACGTAGGTTTTAAAAAGAAAAATGCATACTAATGAAAATGTCCTTTTATTATAAAGTTTTATACATATATGTTCATATGGTATTCATACTTAGTACATGTGGCGAACTAGCTCAATTTCTTCCTTTTCCCCAACATTTTAGGTTTCGGTCATTGAAGGCTCATTCGAGACGACTTGAAGAAGACATGGATTTTTTCTACCATCCAAGTGGGTAAGTCTTCACTTTTCGAGGTCGATGACAATATCGCATTTATGGAGTTCCTTTGTTTTACTAAGACTCTTATATTCATTCTATTTTTATTTGGAGTACGATTTTTATAGGCCTATATGTGGCTTTTTTACATTAATGTAGGGCTATACCCAAATTGCTATGATCTTTTAGATGGTATGAGATAAGATATTCTTTAAGACTATGTTCTATCTTATATATGTATATGCAATAAAAGTAAAAGTGTATGTAACCTTCCTATACGAAGGGTCTATGTATACTCGATTTGTATATTATCTGTATGTAGAGGTCTATGTAAACATCCTAATAGAAGCAATAAAAATTTTAAAATTTCTGCTAAATTCGACTTATGCATGTGATGATGTAAGCTAAGAGGCTAGTCTTAGTCCTCAAAAAGGACGACGACGCCGGTTACATCTAGGGGGTAAACTCGAATGTGATAAACTTGGTACCATATCATTTGGTTGAATTATCTTAGCGTCAATGTCTCTCTCAACCACGTCTATGTAAGTTTGTGTTTATAATTGTGAAGCGTTGCACACTTATGGATGGGAACCTACATGATCCGTGGGAAACTCTCATTTTCATGGAAATCTGGTATTGTCCCATTAGAGTATATTTATGGTGTGCTTTTGCATCAAATCCTATTGTTTTGATTATAGGAAGAATGAACACTCGAAGGAATGCAGCACGAAGACTTGAAGAGGAAATTGTTAATGCAAGAGCTCCTTGTCGTGGTGATCAAGTTCCTCCACTTGAAGAAGATGCTAATATTGAACAAGCTCCGGTCAATCCATCACTCTTGACGGATGGAGATATAAGGGATTCCCTCATCTAATTGGCTCAAGCCTCCACTGTTCAAGCCCAAGCTTTGAAGGCCCAAGCAACCCGTGAGGTAGTACCCTGTCCTCATAAAAAAGTTACTACTATGGCTTCCTATCTAAGGGACTTCACTCGAATGAACCCTTCTACCTTCTACGGTCCTGAGGTTGAGGAAGAACCCCCATAATTCATCGATGAAGTCTATAAGATATTCTTGTCTATGAGGTTGTCCACAAGTCAGAAGGCAGAATTGGCCAGTTATCAACTCAAGGACGTGGCTCAAGGATGGTTTGTTCAATGGAGGCATAATTGGCCATTAAGGGGTAGTCTTTTGACTTGGGAGATTTTTAAGAAGGATTTTATTGACCGATTCTTTCCTAGGGAGATGAGGGAAGCTAAAGAAGTGGAGTTCATAAAACTTAGCCAATGAGGTATAAGTGTCCATAAATACTCTTTGAATACACAAAATTGTCTAAATATGCTCCTTCCTTGGTTTCCTATCCTAGAGAAAAAATGAGCCAATTTTGTGATGGGGGTGTGTGATGATTGCAAGATGAATGTCATTCGGCTATGCTACATGAAAACAGTAACATTTCTCGTCTTTTGGTGCATGCCAAGCGTGTGTAAGAGGCAAAGGATAAGAGGAAAAGTAGAGATCCTAAGAAAGAAAGATCTTTTGATGGAGGTCCTTCAAGGAATAGACTTGAGATACAAGACAAGCCTAGGTTTAAGAAACGGGTTTCAATTCAAGTTCCTTCCAAGTTCCCTAAGGCTAGTGGTGATAGTTATCTAACCCTATGTTTAAGAGAGGAAAAGGAACAATTCACTAACCGATAATACAATTTGTTGAAAGTGTGGCAAGAATCCCTATAATGATCTGTAAAGGTTGTCTATACCATATTGTAAGAGTCCAATATTTAGAATCCAAAAGTCCTCTCGTTGAGTCAGTCCCTGTAGTGAGTAAATTTTCGAAGTTCCTTCCTAATGATCTTCCAGGTATTCCTCCCGAACGGGAAATTGATTTTATATTAGTTTGCTACCGGATACAAATACCATCTCAATTTCTCCTTATCTGATGGATCCATCCGAATGGAAAGATTTGAAGGCACAACTCAAGGGTTTAATAGACAAAGGTTTCATTAGTCCTACTATTTCTCCATAGGGTGCTCCGGTTTTATTTGTGAAGAAAAAGGATGGGTCCTTAAAATGTGTATTGATTACGGCCAACTCAATAAAGTCACCATCAAGAACAAGTATCCTCTCCCTCGGATTGACAACTTGTTTGATCAACGCCATAATGGCAAGCTACTTTTCTAAGATTGACTTGAGTTTGGGGTATCACCAACATTGTCTAAGAGGTGAGGATATACCAAAGACGGAATTTTGGACTAGATATGGTCATTATGAGTTCTTAGTAATGTCCTTTGGTCTCAGTAATGCTTCGGCGACTTTTATAGACCTATGAATAGTGTGTTTCAGAATTACCTAGATTCATTTGCCATTGTCTTCATTGACGACATCTTCGTATATTCGAAAAAAGAGGGAGAGCACTTTAACCATTTGAAGGTAGTGTTGCAAGTACTTAAATAACGTCAATTGTTTCCAAACTATAGCAAATGTGAGATTTGGTTGACCTCGGTAACATTTCTTGGTCATATCATCTCTAGTCAGGGAGTTGAAGTTGATCCAAGGAAAACAGAAGCAGTGAAAAAATGTCCTAGACAATTGACTCCAACCGATATTAGGAGTATCTTGGGTTTAGTGGGTTATTATCACAGTTTTGTGGAGGTATTTGCGTTCATTGTATATCCCTTGACTACTTTGACCTAAAAGTGTAAGAAATTTGAGTGGTCAGAGGCATGTGAGAGTAGTTTTCAAATGTTGAAAGATAGGCTTACTTCTGCTCTTGTGTTGACCTTACCGAAGGGTACAAAGGGTTTTGTTGTGTATTGTGATGCATCCCGAGTGGGTTTAGGGTGTGTGCTTATGCAACATGCGAAGGTGATAGACTATGCTTCTGGGCAACTTAAGTTACATAAGCGAAACTATGCAACTCATGATGTTGAGTTAGCGGTCGTGGTGCTTGCCTTGAAAATATGGAGGCATTACTTGTATGGTGTTCATGTTGATGTCTTTACCAAACATAAGAGTCTCCAATATGTGTTTACCCAAAAAGACTTAAATCTCTAACAAAGAAGGTGGTTAGAATAGTTGAAATATTACGATATGAGTGTCCTCTATCACCCTGGCAAGGCCAATATGGTTGATGATGCCCTAAGTCGTATGACTATGGGTAGTGTATCTCACATAGGTGAAGCGAAGAATGACCTAGTGAAAGATGTTTATAGGTTGGCTAGGTTGAGTGTGAGGTTGTAAGATTGTTCGAATGGGGGTTTCATGGTGCATAATAACTCTGAGTCATCATTGGTAGTTGAGGTTTAGTCCAAACAACACATTGATAAATCATTGATGGATTATAAGGAATCGGTCCTCGGCAAGCTTAATGAGGCATTTTCCCTAGGGGGGATGGTATTTTAAGGTGCCAAAGGAGATTGTGTGTTCCCAAGGTAGATGGGTTGAGGAACCAAATCCTTGAGAAAGCCCATGGGTCCCGCTACTCCATTCATCCGGGTTCGAAGAAAATGTACCATGACCTTAGGGAAGTATATTAGTGGGAAAGTGTCAAGAAGGACATAACAGAGTTTTTCGCAAAGTGTCCAAATTGCCAACATGTAAAATCCAAAAATCAAAAGTCGGGTGGCTTACTACAATATATCCAAGTTTCTACTTGGAAGTGGGAAGACATCAATATGGATTTTGTCGTAGGTTTACCTCGGACTGAAAATCAATATGACACTATATGGGTGGTTGTGCATAGGATGACCTAGTCCCGTCACTTTATTCCCGTCAAGTCTACTTATTCGGCGGAAGATTATGCTACGATATTCATAGATGAGATTGTGTGTCGCCATGGTATTCTGTAATCCATCATATCGGATCGGGGTGCACAATTTACATCTACGTTTTGGAGGTCATTTCAATAAGGGTCGGGTACTAATGTGAATTTTAGTACCGCCTTTCAACCCCAAAGGGACAGTCAAGCAGAGCGTACTATTCAAACCCTTGAGGATATGCTTTTGACTTGTATTATTGATTTCAAGGGAAATTGGGATAAACATTTGTCTTTTGTATAGTTTGCTTAAAATATAGTTTTCATTCATCCATTTCCATGGCTCCCTATGAAGCCTTGTATGGTAGGAGATGTAGGTATCCTATTGGATGGTTTGAAGTGGGAGAGCCTTCGCTTCTTGGCCCGATTTGGTTTATAAGACTTTGGAGAAAATCCATATTATAAGGAACCGGTTGCAGATGGACTATAGTTGGAAAAATTCCTATGCCGATCATAGGAAAAGGGATTTGAAGTTTGAAGAAGATGATAAGGTGTATTTGAAAATTTCACCCATGAAAGGGGTGGTTAGATTAGACAAAAGAGGGAAGTTGAGTCCTCGTTATGTGGGTCTTGCAAAGAGTTGGTAATGTTGCCTATGAATTAAAACTTCCTAGTGAATTGGCTTCGGTTCATCCGGTTTTCGTTGTTTCTATGCTTAAAAAGTGTATTGGTGATCCTGAGTCTATTCTTCCTATTGAGGGTCTTGGTGTCAAGGATAACCTCTCTTATGAGGAAGTTCCGGTTCAAATTCTTGATAGGAAAGTCAAGAAAGTAAGGAATAAAGAGGTGGTTTTCATAAAGGTGTTACAGAAGAATCACCTAGTTTAGGGTGCAACATGGGAAGCCAAGGCCGAGGTCGACATGAAGTCCCTTTACCCTCATCTATTTGATAACTAAGGTTAGTAGTTCTTACTAATATTGAAAATAATGACTAAAATTGAAGTTGTGTTGATTTTTAGTGAAGTATTGCAAAATGTGCATTTTTTATTTTTGTTTTACAGTGACAATAATGTAGTGAGCATGTAAAATTGAAATTTTTCTCTTTGGCTTATTTTGAGTTATGTAATTCACCTTAATATGGTGAGTCTTTATGAAATCATATATTGCATGTTGTTGGACTGAAATTTGACATAATTGGTTCATGTAAAGTATGTTGAGGTCATGTTGTTGTGAGGGGGCTATTCCTCATAATGAAATGTTGAGGCTTATGTGAGGAAATTGAAGCTTTTAATTGCCTTGGTGAATTTATATGATTGATTTTAATATGTATCGTTGTTGGTTGGGCTGCTAGTCTTGAGTCTATTCCTTCCGAAAGAATTTATGTGTCATTCAGGGACGAATGTTCGTAAAAGGGGAATAATGTAACATTTCAAAAACTAAGAGGAGTCTTAAGGCCTAACATACGTTCCATAGGGTATAAACACTGTTTTAAGACCTATTTTAAGGAATATAGGTCATTTAGAAAGTTTACGAACAAAAATGTCCAAGAACCCCCATGACATTCGGAAACTAGTTCTTGGAGGTACTAGCGTGCCTCAGCCTATTTGACGAGCTTTTAAAAGTTGAAACCCATGAAAATTTGTGGAAGGGTATTTAATAGGTGGTTAATAGGATTCAAGGTCAAAAAGTCCAGGTAAGACTCCCCAAGGACCACAAAGGGCCCTTGAGGAGGATCCTAGCACGTAGGAGGCAACACTGCATGGGCAGTGTGCACCAACGAAACACAAACAACAAGGCATGTGTTGATTGAAGGGGTATCGATTAAAACCATCAACCAACAATTAATCATTTCTTTTGATCTCTAACCTGCACGATTCTCTGACCAGAACGACGGTTGTGCAGCACAGAAGCACAGTGCCCGTCGACACACAGACGGACCGTAGATTGGGGTTCCGTCTATAAGGGTCAAATTCCCTGCACATTTTAACTTCATTTCATTTAATTAGTTAGGAGTTTAGTTGATTAATTAGGGGTTTAAGGTGTCTAATTAAGTTAATTAATACCCAATATAAAGGCCCAACTCTCATTAGATTAAACACAACTCACAAAGCAAATCTTCTTCCTTCTCTCTCTATTTGGAAGACAACATTCAAGAGTAGCTAGGGGAGATATTTGGGAGATAAAAAGGGACTATTTAACCATCAAATCTTCATCAAATGTTGAGGTATGGGATCTAATTCACCTTTGAGACCTCTTTCCTCAAAGGGTTCCTTATAAATATTTTCAAAAGTTGGGTTTTTATGTGCGTTCTTCTCAATCTAGAAAATAGTGTTATGAATTGATTTGTTTATGTTTTCTATTTGATAATATGAATATATTAACATATATTCATCTTAATTATGGTGTATCTTGATGATTTTGTATAGTTTATAGATGATGATCCTAACCCTTAACCGTAGGTTGGATTTTGACATGGATTAAGTTGAGATTGGTTCAATTGACTTGGTTATTGGTTGAATTGCTATAAATTGATGTTGTTACACTAATCATTAACAGATTAGAGTGCATTTTAGTCTATCATTTTAGTTCTTGAGATGATTATCTAGGTTAGAAAGTGAATTAACCTAAGTGTTTTGTCTTAAGCTATGATCTAGTATTGAATTCTGATATAGTAGTTGTTATAGCCTTTTTATCATGTTGATTATGGAATTATGATGTTGTACATCTATATGGGATTGAATTTATGGTTTATGGTAAGATATAGATGATGAACTATGAAAGAGACTTGGTAAGTCTTATGATCTCTATCCTTTACATTCAATTGTGGTTAATTCTAATTAAGCAATGATGTTATATTGGAGAAATCCTTGTATTAGGATTTATAGGGTGGTATGATGTTGAATTGAAATTTCTTGATTATGTTGTGAGGTTGATTGAGGTTTATATGTTATATAAGGATAGTGATGATCACCAATGTGCCATAATATGATATGAAATGCTAATGTGCTAACCTCACTTCTATGAATTGTAATGAAAGGACTTGTACTCATGCAATTCTTATTGAGATATTGATGATGATGATTATACAAGGGTTAGATCATATGACCTAAACTAAGCTATGATTGATAATTAAAGGCTTAAAGACATTTCAAAGGAGTCTAGTTTAGCATCGAGAGAACTAGAGTGGGGAGTGTCCCTTTCCACATAGGGAAGGTAGGAGAACTACAATACTCCTAAGACAGGAGACTACAATGCATGTATCATAAAGAGGGTCCCAACTGTACCTCCTAATTCTCGAACTATGTTGTCCCCATAGGAATACCTTCTAGTGGATCCACGTAGTTGCTATATTTTATGTCATGGTACTACCTTGGAAAGTAGTCCACCTTCCTTCGGTGTAGGGTTTTAGGAGAACGAATTCCAAATTAGCTCATGTGGTCTATGTTGGTTAAGGCAAGATGTTCCCAAAAGATAGAATGAATTAAAAGGATTGAACTCTAACTAGGATAACCTAAGGGGTCTATCTCAGTCTAGGTAGGGATATGAGACTCTACCTATGCATTACACTAGTTAGTCTTGAGGGGAGTCTTAAATGGATGTTCTTATGTATGTTTATGCTTGTGATGATATATTATATGTATATATTGAACTTGAATATTGTTGATACTACATGTTGGTTAGTTCACTTATGGATATGTATTGGTCTATATTGTTAAAGTAAGATGAAATCTATATTTAAATGTCATGTTATGTTAAGTAGAGTGTTAGTCATGATTCTTGTTGTGTTACTTGATTGATTCTTGTTGTGTTACTTGATTGAGTAAGGTTACTTGTTAGTTCATTTTTTTTGGTTTTTTTGGTTTTCGGTTCTGTCACAACGTGTACCAAACACAGAACCGAAATAATTAGGTTCAGTTCGGGTTTTATTATTTTGGTTTGGTTTTTATTATTTTGGTTCGGTTTTGTTGTTTCAATTTTTTCAATGGGCCTGCTTAATGGGCTTTTTAAAATTTAAAAATTTACAAATTCTTTTGATTGATTTTTCAACTTAATGGGCTAAAGATAGTTACATCAAAGAAGAGTCTTTTACTTTTTAATTTTTTATTTTAACTTATAATATTTATTATGTAACATTAATAATTAATATAATATAAATATATATAATAATATAATATATTTTGGTAAACCGAAATATCAAATAACACAAAATTACATATCAAAAACCAAACCAAAATACCAAAACATACAAAAATGTATACCGAATATCGAATCGAAAACCAAAATACATAAATTAAATAAAAAATGGTTTTGTTCGGTGTTTCGTATTTTTGGTGTTTATGCCCAGCCATAGGGTTTTGCTTGGTCATTGCACTTGTTGACTTGATAGGGGTTAATGGGTAATTGTCTTGCTTTGTTACAATAAAATGTACTCTTATTCATGCTTATTTGTAATATAACTTGGTTGTAGAGTTACTTGAATATGTATCTACTTGTATAGTAGGAATGTTTGATTGGACTTGATGGGATGTTGTGGTATTATGATGGCATACCTATGACTTAATAAATGTGAAATATTGATGGGTTTGGTATTGTTGAATATGCATGCAGGTTTTAAACAGAAAAATGCACAATTATGGAAATGTCCTTTTCTTTGCATGTTTTATAAATATATGTGCATATGGCCTCATACTTAGTACATGTGGCGTACTAACCCCATTTCTTCCTTTTTCTCGAACATTTTAGTGTCCGGTCATTGAAGCCTCATTCGAGAAAAGTTGAAGAAAACTTGGATATTTTCTACCATCCAAGTGGGTAGGTCCTCACTTTTCGAGGGAGATTACAATATATCGCTTATGGAGTTGCATTGTTTTTCTAATACTCTAATGTTCATTCTATTTTCATTTGAGTACGATTTGTATAAGCCTATATGTGGCTTCTTTACATTGATGTATGGCTATCCCAAATTGCTATGATTTTAGATGGTAAGAGATGAGACAATCCTTAAGACTATGTTCTATCTTATATATGTATGTGCAATAAAAGTAGAAGGTTGTGTAACCTTCCTATATGAAGGGTCTATCTATACTTGATTAAACCTCCTAGTAGAAGTAATAAATATTTTTAAAATTTCCTCTAAATTTGACTTATGAATGTGAAGATGTAAGCTAAGAGTTAGTCTTAGTCCTCAAAGAGGACTACGATGCCGGTTACATATAGAGGGTAAATCCGAATGTGACATCAAGAACCCTAATTCAAGAACGCGGCAAGGTTTCCTCAGCTCTAGCCCAGAAATCTATATTTTTCATAACCAAGTATGTGGGATTTCACTATTGGGTGCCTTTCACCAATTAGATCCTAGTTTTAAATAAGTTCATGATTTTCTTATCATGATTAAATCTAGCATTTCTAGAATTACATCAGGTCATCATAAATTAGTTAAATATATGTTCCAAAGCAAATTGAAAAGTTATTATTTAGTTTATCGCATACATTTGAGAACCCTAGCGATGTCTTTCTTTAGTTATTGAATTACACCTGCTACGTCAGATATTTCAGTTACTTCATATATAAATGTCTCAATTATTAATGCATTATTATCAGATTAATTTTTGCATTGTCAATTGCATGTTCAGTTTTGAGTTATCCATGTATTTACAGAAATTCAGTCAAAATGTCTTAATAACTTTATTCATTGAGAGTAGCATAATACCGAGTAGGACTAGGGTTCAGCGTACCCAATTAGTCCCACTACTAGCCAAGAAGGTTGTAAATCCCTTCTGTGGGCATCAGTTTAGTGATTACACCGTCATGCCTTTATACCTCTGACAGGGTATATTGGGCCCTCTCGATGGAGCGTATACATCAGACTCTACATTTAGCTCATGTTGTTTTATAATTGGTTTTTAATAGCTCCCACAGTTCAGTCAGACTCTCTTGAATTTATCATATTTATAGATTATTTAGTATTTTAGTCTCAGTATGTTATAAATTTTGTCATTGCATCTAGTTAGCTCAAAATTTGATATATATCATGTTCCGATTATTATATTTATTTTTGTGCTTGTTCAGCTAAGCTTCATTTCAGCTTCACTCTATTCTACATGCTCAGTAACTTCAATTACAGACGCATACGTATGCTACATATTCTCATTATGTAGGTTTATTTTCTCAACATCCGGATCGTGCTTAGATCGATTTTCGATATCCAGTTTAGCTGATTCAGTTGTGAGTCCTCATTCTTTGAGGACTATAGTCATGAGTTTCTTTTCAGTATTTACTCCTTTAGTTTCAGTTTCTGCTAGACTTAGTTGGGGCCTTTCCCAGCATTTCTAGTCAGTTTAGAGGCTATATTCAGACATAGTTAGTTTCAACTTAGTTTTGAGTTAATAACTTCCTTGTATTAAACTCGTTAGTATTTCAAGTATCTTAGTTAGGTATTTCCCCATCTTTTTATTTTAAATTACCATTTAGCTTCCACATCATTTATTTTCTTTAGTTTACTTATTATCATGCCTGCAGTGTTATCTTGTGATCACTTGTGGTCCTAGGTCCCATGTCCGCGTCTCAGAGGTTAGCTCAGGGCATGACAAAGCATGTAGGGAAACTAAGATTTCTAAGATAGACTTTGAGCAATGTTTTGAGTGCTAATTTCAAATTATAGAAGAATTATGTTTTTAAAAAATAAGAGTCGGAATTGGGTAGTAGTATTGAGCATCGAATTGCGGACGAGCATGAGTTCAGATATCTCACATCTCCATAAAACCATTTAGACACTATGAGTAGAAAAGGATGATACTTTTTTAGATGAACATTTTTAACAATTGATTAGTGGATTTATTAGGAAGTTCAGGTCTTATACTTTTGACCGGTATAGGATGTGTTGGTAGCGTGAGGTAGATCGTTGGATTATCACTATAGCTCTTACGTGATAGTTATCAGTTAGAGAAACTACCATAGAAGTTAAATGTATTTATTTATATGCATAAATTTGTTTTTATTTTTACATACATCTCACAGTTAATTGTATCCTTGTATATATTCAGAGTTTACAACATGTTTTCAAACAACTTTTCTATATCTAACAATTGCTTTTAAATTGATTTTTATTGAAATGATCTAGTTATATCGAGTCATGGTATGTCATTTTAGTAGAGTCAAGGTGAGTTTACCTTCTTATTCAATTCAAGCTTAAGTTATTTTAGCATTCTGACTCGCATACTCGTACATTAAATGCTCTGAAGCCAATTTCCCTACATCGTCTTATGATGCAGATGTAGGTAACTAGGATCAGTATCCGGCGTACCGTTGATACAATGAGCAGCTTTGAGTCAATTAGTGATCCTACTTTCATCCTAAAGTACATTTATTATCATTATTTTGCTTAGATATCAGTTGTTAGGATGATTGGGAGTCGGGTCCCAAAATCCATCTTTGTTTAGAAGCTTTATCAACAGCTGTTATTAGTTATTTTTTTGTATTCATTTCAGTTGTATACGTTTAAGACTTAAGTTTCCAATTTAAGCTAATTTATTATGTTTATAGTTATTTCATTTGTTATATATCTTGTGTTTAAGTCTTCCGCTGAATTAGTAAGTTAGGCCAAGGGTCAGCTCGAGGCCAACAATTATCTTCGTGTGTGAGTGCCGCCTAGGATGTAGACTCAGGGCATGATAAACATGGTATCAGAGCTCAGAGTTCAAGAGTCTTAAGGAGTCCATGAAATTGTGTCTGTAGAGTCTTAGAAATCGGTATGAAGCGCGCCACATATATTATTAGGAGCCTGCAACATTCAGGAAATTCCTCACTTCTTTCATGCTTAATTCGTGCATTAGATCTTATCTCTAAAAAGTGTCTTTCTAACTCGTGCTTACGTGTAAGCGTTTGTCAGTTGGAATGTTGTAAGACTCCTCTCTGGGATGTTTCTTCCCCCATGATCAAAGAGAATCTAAAATGTCGTTGTTGACATTAAAATTAGAACAAACTTATTTGTAGTTGGATTGTCTCATACGTCAAGTAAGAAAAGTAAGGTGGTTATGTGAATATATGACATGGGCATAGAAAGTTCTATGATACATGTGCATCAAGTTTACGAGGAACAACTGAAGGCACTACACCATTTTAGGCCTACGACCACACTTATTCTGGACTACACTTTTAAAGTGTTGCCTAAAGTAGTTTTAGGAACGCTTTTAAAGCGTGCCAAAATTTTTAAATTTTAGCTACAATAATTTTGGCAACACTTCAAAAGTGTACTCTTTAATAATATAAGATACACTTTATAAGTGTTGTTAAAATATGATATAATTGGCAACACCTATTTACATATATGACCACACTTCTAAAATGTCCTATTTTTGTAATTGAAAAAACAACACTTTATAAGTGTTGCCTTGAAATTTTTCACTAATATATTATATTCCCTCCCATATTTTTAAGACTCCCTCCCATTTTTATTGGCCAAAAAATTAAACATTAACAAAACATTTTGACTTCTCTTTCCTCTTTCGGACTTTTCTTTTCACGTTTCTCTTTTCAGCAGAAGAATTGGCTGACTAAAGGTTCCGATACAAGCTAAAGAACTAAAGGTTCGAAGTGAAGAGAGGTGAAGATAGATGAAGAAGTAGTTCTCTTTTCTGATACAAGATAAAGATTTGATGAACTGAGCTGAAAAGTTGAACGATTCCTTGAAGAGTAAGAACGATTTCTTTAAGAGTAAGAATGATTCTGTTTTCCGAAACTTATTTGTTTTTTAGCTGAAGTGGTACTTCTAAAACAATCTTCTTGTTAGCTGAAGTGTTTGATTTTTTGTTTTGTGAATAGAAGAAATGAATATTGTTGGGTTGTTGACATGATGATGAACTGAAGCTAATTAGTCTCTCCGTCACACTTTTGTCTCAAGTGTCTCACTGAAGAACACGATTTCAAAGAGATTTTGTTGGATTTGGGTTTATCAGGTAAGAAATTTCATTTTGAAATTCTAAATTTAAACTTTAGAGTTTTATATTCTTGTGTTTTTATGCAATTTTTGGGAGTGTGACTCGTAAACATTTAGATTTTCCTTTACTTTTCATGTTAATTTCTGCAGATGCTTATGATTATCCTTGTTCTTATTCTGATTGTTGAACTGTTGCTTGTCCATGTTTAAGATCTTTCTTGCTATAATGTATGTTATAATCTGTGGTCACTGCTTTTTTTATTGTGCTCGCCTTAATCTTTGTTTTTTTATTTGTTAGTCACAATGATTTTGTCTTGTCTCTGCTTGCTGGAACAATTTTATTGTTTTCGACTGTATGTCTTGAAGAGTGAAGAGGTCATTTTGTTGTTTCTTTAGTGCATTTTCAAGTATAGATAGTAACTTTTTCTAATTCAATCGTTTTGGCCATAAGTATAGATAGTAACTCTATTTGCTGGAAATCTGTAAAAACGCGGCTGGGTTGACGGAGCTCGCGACGGGACATCGTGGTCATGACGGGCCGTGGTCAAGACGGTCCGTCGTGGTCATTACGGGCCGTCGTGGTCATGACGGGCCATCGTGGTCATGACGGGCCGTCGTGGACTCCGTCGTCCCATACTTGCAAGTTTCTTATGTTTCTCTCTTCATTACCCTCAACCCCAGGTATGATGGATCGTTACGAGTACAACGGTCCGTCGAGGGTCTCCGTTCTAAAACACTTGAACTCTTGGAATATGGGTACTGGGGCTACTTCTCTGATCTTCATGATGAACCTGCCAGGATGGACCTTCATGGCTACGACAGTCCGTCACGCTCTCCGTAACCCCACACTTGGTCAGACTTCCCCATCTTCCTTCAGCAGCTGCACTACGCTGCCACCTACGGGCCGTCATAGGCATGACGGGCCGTCACAAGTTCCGTAGGTGGTCTCTTCTTCTAATCATTCTTAATACTCAGGGATAAGTACATTAAGTTGCCCATTTGTTTCTACTACTAGGATTTATTCTTCTGATTATAGGGTGACTCATGGAAGTTAACTACAGTAGATAAGAAAAATGAACACTTCAAGATTCTTGAAAAAATTCCTTATTCTTGATTAGTTCATTAAATTTTGTCAATCCTCTAATTCACTGTCTTTCTTAATTCTTTCTATCCAATTAATTTTTCTTATTTTCCCTTAGAACCAAAATCAACATTCAAAAACATTTGTGGAGGATTCAAAGTTTGATTTGGCATAACACAAGTGTCATGACTACGTAAGAAACTATTTTCATCTCATGACACCTGATTTTTGTATCTTAAACATGAATTTAATGATTCTTATTTAAATATCAAATATTTATATCTCCTTATAGGAATTCAAATATCCCATCCAAGGATTGGATGAATTTAGCAAGGTATAGCAAACCCTATATTGATGGTGTGGAATCATTCCTAGATTTTGCTTACTCTTATGGAAATCCTCACGGAGAGGAAATTCAGTGTCCTTGTGCAAAATGTTGTAATATTCGTTGTACTCGAAGGAATGTAGTGTATGATCATCTAATATGCTATGGATTTGTTAAAGGTTATACGAGATGGATCAATCATGGAGAATGGGATATCAAGTTGAATGTGGAAGATGATATGGATTGCTCACGTGATGATATTGATGGATTGTTGAATGATGAATGTAGAGATGTTGCACAGGCAAAAGGATCTTATAATGGTCCAAATGAAGATGCCAAGAAATACTATAACTTAGTTGAAGAGGCAAGCCAAGAATTATATCCTCGTTGTATAGGATTCTCTAAATTATCATTCACACTTCGTTTATATTTGTTGAAGTGTCTACACGGATGGAGCAATGAATCATTCACTTCTCTGTTAGAGTTATTAAAAGAGGCGATGCCTGAGTTGAACATTCCTCCCTCTTACAATAAAACCAAGTCTATGGTTAAGAATCTCGGCCTTGATTATGAGAAAATTGATGCATTTCCAAATGATTGCATGTTGTTTAGTAATGATCATAAGGATGATGAATTTTGTCATACTTGCGGAGCTTCACGATATATTAAAAATCCTTAAGTTGATGGTGAGGTTGAGTCTTCTAAAAAGTCACATAGAGTTTAAGCAAAGACTTTGAGACACTTTCCATTAATGCCTAGAATCAAAAGGTTATTTATTATGTGCTCAAAGACGGCAGATTCTTTGAGGTGGCATGATGAGGAGCGTTCAAAAGATGGAAAGTTAAGGCATCCCGTTCATGGTCAAGCATGGATCGATTTTGATAGGTTGCATCCATATTTCGCACAAGATTCTCACAATGTGAGACTTGGATTTGCAAGTGATGAGTTCAATCCATTTCGAACCAAGAGTATGTCTCATAGCACACGACCAGTTATGTTGATGACATATAATCTGCCGCCTTGGATGTGTATGAAATCTTTATATTCTATACTTTCTTTACTAATACCTGGGCCACGATCACCTGGAAATGACGTTGATGTTTACTTACAGCCATTGATAGATGAGTTAAAATTGTTGTGGAATTCTAAGGTTGAAACATATGATGCTTCAAGAAATCAAACTTTTCAAATGCGAGCAGCTCTTATGTGGACAATCAGTGACTTTCCTGCATATGCTATGTTTTCTGGATGGAGTACAAAAGGAAAGTTTGCTTTCCCTTGTTGTAACTGTAACACTAATTCTCACTATCTTAATCATAGTAGGAAAATGTTTTATATGGATCATCGTGTTTTTCTACCCATGGATCATCCATGGAGATCTAACAAAAGATCGTTCAATGGAAAAACTGAATTAAGGCCTCCTCCGCCTTTATTAAAGGGAACTGATATGCTTCCAAGATTTTGAAAATGTGTTTGGAAAGAAGATAAAGAGATTAAATGATGGCCCATGGAAAAAAAGGTCAATTTTTTTTGAATTACCTTACTGGCAGCACAACTTGTTACGCCATCACCTTGATGTAATGCACATAGAGAAGAACATAGTTGATAGCATTCTTGGAACTCTTTTGGATATTCCTGGCAAAACAAAGGATCATGCAAAAGCCCGATATGATTTAAAAGAGATGGGAATTAGAAAGAATCTTCATCCAAAAGATGCTGGAGATGATAAGAGAACAAAGTTTGCAAAAGCTTGCTTCTCAATGACATATGGAGAGAAATCATTTTTTTGTGGAGTTTTAAAGACAGCCAAGCTACCTGATGGTAGTGCGTCTAATATATCTACGTGTGTGCAACTGGATGAAAGGAAATTGTTTGGTTATAAGACCCATGATGCTCATTTCATGTTACATTACTTGCTTCCAATACCCATTAAAAACATCCTTCAAGATCATGTGGCTATTGCTTTGATTCGTTTATGCTCCTTCTTCGAGCGTTTGTGTCAAAAAGTTATCACATTGGAGGAATTAGATTGCTTAGAAGTTGAGATATGGGAAACAATAAATCAGTTGGAACGAATTTTTCCTCCGTCATTTTTTTATATAATGATTCATCTGCCTATACATTTGGCGAATGAAGTGAGATAAGGTGGTCCAGTTCATAACTGATGGATGTATTCCTCTAAAAGAGAAATGGGTACATTGAAATCATATATCCGCAACAGACGTTATCCAGAAGGTTGCATAGCAGAGAAACGTGTGGGGATAGATTGTATGAATTTATTTTCAAGATATCTGAATGGGGCTGTACAAACAAGATTTAATAGAAGAACCCGAATTAATGATGCATGTGACCCAAGTTATGCAGAAACGGTATGTTTGTTTCCTATTAAGGGATGTCCTATAAGAGCAAAGAAAACTGATCCATTTGTTTTTGATAACAAATCACTAAGTCAGGTACATGCATACTTATTGGGAAATTGTTATGAGATTCAAGAATATATTAGGTACTTTACTTTAATATAGTATTTTCATTTGTATAATTAAGTTTTAACACATTTAATTTATTTATTATTTTAACAACAAAATACATGTTGTGTACAGAGAATATGCAAGAGGTTAATAATAATCCGTGAAGATTTAAATGGAGCAAGGCCAAGGACCATTGTCAAAACTTCTCTCAATGGTTTGAAACTCGTCCTTTGAAAGAGGATGTGCCTGATTTGATAAAACAATTGTCTAGAGGACCAAATGTTGTTGCTAAAAGATACTCTGGTATCTCATCAAAGGATATAGATTCCATATTAGGTAGTGTGATGCAAGACGCAAAACAAAAAATAGTGGTGTTACACTTGTTGCCTCAACTACGAGCTTTGCAAGCTCAAAGGATAAGAACCCGATTGCTGCAGATTTGACATATTATGGTAGAATAGTTGATATAGTTTAGTTAGACTATTATAGTCATTTTAAGGTTGTTCTCTTTAAGTGTGATTGGTATGATGTTGAGAAAGATATGTATGGACTTACTTATGTCTATTTTAATAAGAGATGATCTCTGGAAGAGCCTTTTGTGCTTGCATCTCAAGTACATCAATGCTTCTATGTGCAAGATCCATATAATCAAGATAGAAATTATGTTATGAATACTGTTCCAAGAGACTTGTTTAACATGAGTGATGAATTTGAATCTGATCTCCCACAAAATTATGAAAATGAGTTGTCTGAACACTTGACGGGACCATGCATACCAGAAGATGATGGTGAAGTTCCCTTAATAAGGATTGATATACCAGAAACTGTTATTGATGTGCCTTCGGAGATATTTGATACTCAAAAACTTGAGGTCGAGTATGAAAAGGAGTTTGAAGATGAGTCTGAAGAAGAGTTTGAAGATGAATCTGAATGAGACTGTGAAGACGAGTCTGAAAATCAGTATGAAGATAATTATGAAGGTGAGTCTGATGAATCTAAAGACGAGTTTGAAGATGACAGTACGCCATGAGTATTCTTATTTTTATGATGAACATATAGTGCTAACTCACTTTTTTTTTGTTATTTGAACTGTTTTTGTACAAACATCTTAAGATGTCCATGTATTATGTTGGCTTTGTTTATGTGTCTGATTGTTGTTTGGTCGATAATTTATGTTGACTTATTTTATTTATGTAATTATTGTTTTGTTGATGAAGCTGTAATTCTAGCTTACTTTTATTTTATTTGACTGTATGTTGGCACAACTTGTATAACTAAGGTTAGTAATATCTGGAGTATGCATGTTACATTTATCAAATTACTTTCTGATTAGTAAATGTGAATTGTTTTTGCTATCTAAATTCTTTTTTTTTCCTTTTACTATTAGGCATTGGACATTACAAGCAGCACAGTCAAGGCAGTGAAGGCAACACAGTGAAATCAGTCCTCCTTATGTACTACTCCCTTAATTTTCTAGAAGATAAAGATTGGTTCACTACTCGTTCTAATTAGCACATTGAAATCAGTCCTCTTCTTTTTGCAGGTTTGCTTTTTCTAGTTAGCGATAACATTATTATTGTTTTGTGGGTTAACTTACTGTTGGGAAAGAAAATAAAGATATTAAAAGAAGGCGGAAATAATGAGTCAATCTGCAGCACTAAAGAAAAAGGGTTTGAATCCGAACAAAGCTCAAAGCCCATTGAAGAATCTGAACTTTGATATGCAATATCGATCAAGTACTGAATTGGCTAACCAATTGAAGATTAAGAAAGAACAACTTGCTAACGAACGCAATGATAAATCTAAGAAAGAGCATGTACCAATAGCGCATAAAAGAAAGAATTCTGAGCATTTAATTCCACAACAAGAAAAGATTAAGTTGCTTGACATTAAATCAGCAATTCAATTGTCTTCTAGAGAAGAGCTTAGTACCTCACATATAGTTTTTGGTAAAGGACAAACTAAGAAGAGATTATTTCAATCTGGAGAGTCCATTCAAGAGAAAAGAATTAAACTTCCTATGCAAAACATTAGGTTCCAAATGTCTTCAAAGCAAGGTGTTACTGATTCAGTGTATGTGACTGGGGAAACATTTGCTAGTTCAGAGGTACAACATGGTTTTCAAGATCACATAAACTTCAAACAAGTGAAGAGTAAGTCTGTCATACCGGCCACAAGTCTTGATAAGTTTCTAGCAGAACAACGGCTACAGATTGAACATGATATTAATGATTTACCAAACTGCAAGTAGGTACAGAGGAAGTCGGTCATACCAGCTACTAGTCTTGAACAGTTTCCAAAAAAAATCGATATAAGACGATGAAATAAAAAAAACAAATAACCACACAGTAGCTGATGATCTTGTGGATCAAGAAGAAATCAACAGGGATGAGTGTGCAATAGACGAGGAAATTGGCATTGATTGTGGTACTGAATGTATGTCTGACGCGTTATAAGATTTATTACTTATATAAAAGGCATTTCTTATTTACTTACTGTTACATAAATCAAGAAATATTGGAGGCAAAAAAACTCCGAGGAAAAACAATATGTAAAGATATTCACGCATGAAATTTGGAAGAAAGAAAGGAGGTGACGTTTGATAAAGGGCAAGCAGTGGGACCAACCAGTAAGATAGTTTCCGAATTCACCAACTTTATAGGAACAATTTCAAGGAATCCTAGGTTCATCAACTTGATGTACACTAGTTGGCATGCGGTGCCAGAAGATACTAAAAAGCGCATGTGGGAATATATCAATGTAAGAACAATTAATTTTTAAATTGCATATTTATTGTTTGTTTTTATAGATTGAAGCTAACTATATTTTATTTTACATATTCCAAATTCATAATTCCAATAGAAAGAAAAGCGTGGGTGATGACTGGATTTCGTGATGTTTGGAAGCGATACAAGCAAAAAATTAAAGAGAGATTTTTTGATAAAAATAGTACCATTGAGGACATGCTAGCAAAACGTCCTAGTGACATTGTAGAAGATGAATTCTGTCAATTGACCGAGTATTCGAAAGACCCAACTGTTCAAGTAAGGCTAAAATAGTACATTTCTATTGTTCAACTTATTTTTAATTATATCGATTCTATTTTTGTTTTATTTATTAATTCAAACATCTCTTTTTATATAATTATAGGCCATGTGTGAGATGAATTCTCAAAACAGAAAAAAGCAAAAATGGAGGCATCGAATGGGAGCTATTAGTTTTGCAAGAGTACGCGTGGCATTGGTAATACTTAGCATCTTCGGCCATATACATTTAATCCATTTGTATTCCTCCAATAGATTAATACATTTTTAAATATATTTTTATATAATTTGTAGCGTGAAACCAAAGAAAACAATGAGGAACCATCAAAGTCTGAAATGTTTATTGCAACTCGTATAAAAACGAGAAAGGAACTTCAGGCCGATACGCAAATTGCAATAGTAAATTTTTTAAAGTGTATTCATGATGAATTTAATTCAGGTTTAAAAATTTTACATTGTTTGGAGGGTGATAATTTATTTTAATAAGCTTGAAGGGATGTCAATTGAAGTTAACTTAATGAACCATAAACTCATTTAAGCTAGAGAGAAATTAGAAGTTCTTGCATATAATATGAATGTCAATTTTATTCAATAGGCTGAACTTCAGAATCGCCAAAATTCCGGGAAAATTGCAGATGATGCTTTTACGACAGTGTTTGGTAAGGAGCAGCCTGGTCGACTTAGGTGTTATGGTAGATCAGTGACAGCAAGTTCTTTGAAGAAAAATGAGGAAGATAGAAAGCTAAAACAAAAACATGCTAATAAATTCACTTCTATGAAAGAAGAAATGAATGAAATGAGAGAAGAAATGTGACATTTTTTTAGTCAATTGCTTCAAAACAACCCTGGATTGAATATTCGAGGTATGCAAGGGGGTGTTGTATCTAACATTGCTTCACCTATTGATGCGGGTAGTGCACAAGCTGTAAAAGTCCAAAATCCTCTACAATCTTCCGGGTCAACTCATGATCCGATTCTTCAATAGGTATTTAGTACTTTTTCAAATTAGTCCTCTTTGTTTCTCAGAAAGTCTTCTTGTTTGTAATTTGCTTATTTATTGACTTCATGTTTTAATCATTCAAAGTAGCTTGAAATATGTTCTAGTCTGACAGGGATCCTCCAATGATGTGAAATTCGCGTCGAAGTAGAAAAAGAGGTCTTTCCAGGTTGTAGAGGTATTTGATTAGTTGATTGCTATCAAGTTATATCCCAGTGAATTAGGTTCCTCTCTGGATACTTGGAATAAGTGAATTAACTTGCATATATGAAGATCTCAATTTAAATTTTGTTACTTTTTGCCTCGCTCTGATGAGTATGAAGTAACTATAAACTTGTTACATATTCTCGATATGGTTTTGAATATTATTGAATGGTGGTGAAGCACTCTAAATACGCCTGAGTTTTCTTTCTTTAGTTATTGTTAGTGGATTTGGTTTGAATTGAGCTAAGGTTTTGTTAGTGGCTTTGGTTTGAATTGAGCTAAGCAAAACCTTAGCTCAATTTAAACCAAATACATTAACAACAACTAAAGAGAGACAAGTCCAGATTGTAGATTACAGCAGCAGCAAAAATTAAAGAAAATTAGATTAGTTGAACTCATTTGGCATTCTAGACACCTAAGGGAAGGTCATCTACTTTGAACATCAATAGACAAGTAGGCATCTACTTTGTACATCAAAAGATGCAATCTAATTTTCTATAACTGCAGGATTTCTTGCCTCTCTATATTGTTGCAATCTGAACTTCTTACCTCTTCTATATAACTGCCAGTATCTTATTTGTGTAAGGAAATGGAGGTGATCAAATTTGAAGTGGATGATGAAGAGTTTTGAACTATTGTAAAAGTTTGAATACATATTTGATTTATTGTGTACACATTTAGAATATTGATGTACAAGTATGGTTATGTACACAACACATACTATCTTTTGAAGTACTTTATGGGAAATCTATAAATTTAAATTACTTATTAGCACTAGAGATTATTTATTGCAATATAATATTTGAGTATTTTAATTAGAAATTGTGGCATAGGACTGTAAATTGTGTATGCACTTGAGCGAGGACAACACTTCAAAGTGTTGTCATACATTAGATAGAAAAGGCAACACTTGATAAGAGTGGGCAATATGGTAGCAAAGGCCACGCTTCAAAGTGTAGCTGATAAGGCAACACTTATAAACTTAGTAGCAAAAGCGTGGCTTTTTTTCTTTTAGGCTACGCTTGAAAGTGTAGCTGATAAGGCAACAGTTTTAAGCATAGCTATAAAGTGTGGCCTTTTTGAATTTGAGGCTACGCTTAAAAGTGTTGCTCATATGGCAACACTTCTAAGATAGGTAAAAAGTGTGGCCTTTTTCCTTTTGGCTATGCTTTTAAGTGTAGCTGATAAGGCTACGCTTGTAAAGAGTCGCCTAAACTCTAAGGTTTCGCTGGTTTCGGCCACACCTGGAAAAGTGTGGCTTAAAGTCAAAAAGTGTGGCTTTTTACCAAAGGCCAAACTTTTTCATAGTTTAGGCCACACTTCTCTAGGCTGGTTGGAGACATAAAATGTTGTAGTGAGGATAGATAAGAGTTCAATAATGGGAGGCCTAAGACATAAAGAATTAGTCTAAAAAAAGAAATAATGTGAATTGTTCTTTTTTTTCTAACAGAAGTAGAAAGGACCTTCTTCCAGATGTACTAGTGCACCTTTACCAAGGAACAAAATGTGTGCACAATATTTAGGATTATCAAAACATTAGGTCTAGACCTACTTATTTTTAAGAAAGTATGGCATACAGGAGTGCTAAGACTTCTGCATGTTCCAAGTGTGGTTGTACACTCAAGGGTGTCTCGTGATTTTTTCGCTGATTGCTTCAACTGTTACTAGAACGGTCATTTTAGAATAGGTTGTCCTAAGAACACACATAATAATGGTAAAATGAGAAATATAGCCCAATCTTTTGTAGTTGCTTCACCAGATAAGAGTTGCAACAGTTGTATATGTTTAAGGCTTAAGTTTTCGTTTTGGCTAAGTTATTACCGTTTTAGTTATTTCATGAGTTATAACTCTTGTGTTTAAGTCTTTAATGTCTAAGTAAGTAAGGGCAAGGGTCCGCTTGAGGGCAGTAATATTCTTCGAGTGTCAATCCTGCCCATGATGTAGGCTCCGGGTATGACATGTAGCTCCAACAAGGGTATATAACTACTCGTGCAAGATCTAAGTCTAATTGCATGATCACTCTTACCGTACTATATATGTTCAAGAATAAATCTAAGTTAGAAAATTCTAACCATATTATGATCATACTAATCTAAATCACGCACTCATGATCTATAAATGTTGACACTATCATTGCAACAATCCTGTTTCTTCTTACCACCTCATTCAACAGGCCTCAAGTTAAAATCAAGAATTCAATAGTCGCATAATTCAATCAGCCACTTACATTGAACACCAAATTAAAGCTTATTACAATACCCATTTCATGGGATTCTATGTAACAAACTCCTCTCTAACTTTCAAACTTCGTATCATCTCTATTTACTGAAATTCCATGCATTAAGACTAGTAAACAAACTAATTACTCCCATTTAACTATTACTCATCATAAAATCTCGTTTCTTTCTTCCTCTACATGTTTAACTTTAGATGGAATAAGATTATAACCACTACCTTAATAAGAAACATCAAACCTCTCCTATATATCATCACACATATACTAACAACAACATCACTCTCAAAACTAAAAAGGGTTACTAAAATATCTTAAGGAGAATGATCATAAGCATGATTCATTAGAGAAATATGATATAGGAATATGCATGACATAAAATTTTGTTTCTATTCATTGTGTAAGTTATGAATTTGAGAGACTGGCCATACTATGAGACATGATTGCTTATATAAATAGGTTCGTATCATGAAGCTGATATCATTACTTTATGGAGTAAGATTTAGATCAATGAGATAAAGGATTTACCCCTTATTTTGGGAGTTGAGCATAGATGTGAATTTGTTTGAAGTGTATTATTGGAAGATATCATTGACACAATTCTAGTGTTCGAAACATCAACATGATGGTGTAATAACTGAAATTTGAGGAATATGCTAGAGTATTAATGGAAAGACAAAACACTATTACTCTTCTGAACACATCACTATTAGATTCTAATTACTTGACTTGGTTTCTCGTCTTATGATCTCTCCCTTAGGTCTGAAGATAATACTTTAAAACTATGAATCTATTCCCTTTTTTTCGAAACTAGTTTATATTTGATCTACTCTATTATTCGGGAAAATGCTAGTCTCATGTCTATAGAACAGTCATGTTCAAGTACTAAAATTCCTTCTAGGACTTCTTTATGAAAAGTCGTTTCTCTTAACGTCTTATGCTCATATACAAGTCATTTAATAATTGTTGCCCATATTGACTTATAAATCCATCCAATCTTATAGTAGGACTTCTCCTTCTTGGCCAAGTAATATCGTCCTTCCAAGTTCATATATACCTAATTGTAGGAAACTTGAACATTATTTAATAGTCTCATCGTTGAGTATATATGATCTGTCTTACCTTACTCTTAAAAGTAATAAATAACTCTTACACCAGACTACTCCATATGGATAATTCTTATATACTATCTAAGTGGTAATAGAACATTGTAAATTTAATTAAAACTCGTTAAACTACATACGTACTTGAGTGTACCTCTTAATCCTCTTGATTATATGATGACTTAGCCACACTTTATTTCTATCAAAAAAGGGTCATAATACCACACTTATACCACTCAAATCTACCACATGATATCTCAAAACTAATGTCATCGCCCTCGTGTTGCCATCCCTTTTTTAATCATGAAACTCGCCTCAATTTGAAGCTGAGTGACTAGAAATAAACATGGACAACCACCATTTCTCATATAATACACTAACTCACAACTAGTAAATAAAATCAATAAAACACTAGTCTTTTAAAGTCTCAAAAAATTAATAGTGGATTCTTACCTAATAGTCTATCTAATTACAAACTATCAACATATTTATATAATATTGACCAACTCATTATAAATCATTTTACTAATTAGTTCTATAACCTTCTTAATATCATGGGCTCTCCCTTCAAAAATCATAAGCCTAACTTGGATCTAACACCTTATGAATACTCTACTCTTCTATGAAACACTTAATTTTATCATCACCAACATAAATAAATATTAATATAAAGTCACTTTTTGTTAACATATATTCTAATTCATCCTAACCAACAATTATTCCCATCTCTTAAGTAGCTACATGTCCAAATGCATAATTTTAACTATGCGCACTTCTACTATTACTCTCACATACCATCACAAATCATACTATCTATCGAGCAATAATGCTACTCAAGTAATTTAAAACATACTTCCTTCTTAAAGGGTATAACCTTAAATAAAGTTTGAAGAAGATCATACAACGTCTCTTTTTTGCTCAAAAGCATTATTCATATGAATAACCACACATTCTTTCAAATCAATACACTTAATGTACATTGATAGGATTCTCTCAACCCCCCTCTAAAATCTGTTAACCTTCTAAAGACCTTATTTGTTAGTAACTCTTCAATAAGTATCTTGAAATTGCTATTTTCAATCACCTAGAGTATAAGGGCCAGTCGAACGGATTTGAAAAGTGCACGAGTCTAAAAAAAGTCTTAGAGAACAACTCTATGGCACAATCTGAATTACGAACTTTTTACACAAATACCATGTTCATCACTACTTGAGCCTACACACTGAACGTGATCGACACTTGAGAACGATTATTGGTCCCATAGCGAACCCTAATCATCAAAACTAAAGAGTTACTTAAAAACAATTTATTAAATTATAAAAAAAATTGAGTATTAATTAAAATAAAATATCTGATACATAATATTGCAAAGATGACAGAGACTGTCTATCTATGAAGCCTTGAGTATATTAAGATACATGTGGGTAAAAGACCCATGACACCATAAAGCATTACCGCTAACAAATCATAAACTAGAGCCTTCGAATCTAGGAGGCCTCACCAAAAGCTGATAAGCGGATGTTGTGATGTTAATGATCCTATGTTTGTCACTGTGCACCATTAAATGATGCAGGTCGAATGACAATAGTACATTAAATATACAATTATGTACTAGGGATGAATAACAGAAATAACTCAATTGAAAGGCGGAATAACTCAACTGATCGACACTGTAATCATTAGATAATAACTTAATCTCTTATTGTAGGAACGCGATAATAATAAACTAAGTTGAATGTATTTATAAAAATAAAGGATAATGCATAAGTACCCACTCAACCTATGTCTGAAATCTAAGAGATACACTTATACTATACTATGGTCATATTACCCCTTAAATTTATTTTATGAATAATATTCTATCCCTTTTTGGCCTATGTGGCACTAGTTTGAAAAAAAATGTGAACACATGCTGGGCCCATAAGATGGTGCCACATAGGCCGAACAGGGGTACAAAATTATCTATCAAATAAGTTCAGGGGGTAATAGGACCTTAGTATAGTATAAGTATGTCTATGGGATTTCGGGCATAGGTTGAGAGGGTACTTGTGCATTATCCCTAAAAATAACTTTACTTTAATTTTTTGGGGGAATTTCTCTAACCGACAACCATCACTATGAGCCTTGTGATGAGACAGTGTCCTACCCACGTTGCTAGAGCCTCCCAATACCTTGATGGAGTATAGAACACAATTGAACAGATGGATCCACTAAAAATCCTTCTAGGGGGAGGTGAGGAGTTGTTCATCTTGCGTATGATCCTTTCTACCCTGGCTACATAGCTTAATTAAAACCTAGATTAACTATATACGATATCGGCTACACTTCTCAATTCTCTTGATAATATAATGACTTATCTAAATATTAGTTATATCTAATAAGGTTCATAATACTTCACTTGTAAAATTCACATTTATCAAAAAGTAACACTTTCATTCCTCAATGACTGTATGTCCAATCTACCAGATCAAAAACTCAAAATTAACATCATTGCTCTCGTGATCCCGTCATTTTTTTTGTATCATGACACTCACCTCATGTTCAAGCTTCGTGTCTAGTACAAAACATGGAAAACAACCATTCCTCATATATTTCACTTACTCGCAACTAGTAAATAAAACAATCAATAAAACACTAGACTCGTAAAACCTTACGACAAAATAGAGGATTCTCTTTCACAATCTTTCTAATTACAACCTATAAACATATTCTCTTTCACAACCTACATACTATTGGCCAACTTGTTATACGTCATTTCCTAATTGATTTTGTAACCTTCTTAATATCAAGGGCTCTCCCTTGAAAAATCAAAATCCTAACTTGAATCTATTACGTCATGAATACTCGGGTTTTCTATTCAATACTTATATTTTATCTATCACTAACATAATGAAACAACTATGTAAACTCACTTCTTGTTAACGTATACTCTAATTTATCCTAACCAACAACTACTCTTATCATGATGTACACAAAATATTACTACTCCTTAGCATAAACATAAGAGAAAAACTCCTCATTTATAACTTACAAGATACAGGTTACAACTTACATACTCTACTCAATACCTATCTCCATCTCATAAGTTACTACACTTCCAAATGCATAAAATTATAACTATGGGCAGTTCTACAATAATTAGCTTATACTATTGCAAATCGCACTATCTATACGACAAATGACTATTCATGCTCTTTAAAACATACATTCCTCTTAAAGGATATAACCTAAAAAAAGGTTTGGGGAAGAGAATCTAAGACCACATCTTGTTTGTCTCAATCGCATGATTCATATGAATAAGAGTGATTTTTTTCAAATAAATATCATCATGCACAAAGATAGGCTTCTATCAATCCCCTCTACAATCTCTTGTCCTTCTCTCAATTTAAAATAATTAATAGTTCATACAATTTACTCCAACTTTTCCCCTATAAAATAGTAAATATAAATAATTTAAATGTATTGGAAATTTTATTACATTTTAATTTAGTAAAGGATTGAAATTATAATTTAACGTTGCATTTTGGGGCTAGGCTCTTTAGTCGATCCATCTTTTCAGTTGTGGCTCTGGCAACGTGAGTAAGACATTGTCTCATCACAAGGCTCATAGTGATGGTTGTCGGTTAGAAACTCCCCAATAAATTAAAATAAAGTGTATTTTTATATATATACATTTCAGTTCAGTTTACTATTATTGCATTCCTACAATAAAAGCATAAATGATTTTCATAATGATTTATACTATTGATCAGTTCAATTTTTCAGACTTTCAGTTCAGCTATTTGTGTAATTAATCCCTTAATTAATTGTACATTTAATGAACTATTGTCATTCGACTTGTATCATTTAACGGTTAGAATTTAGGAACTTAGGATCATCAACAAGAGACTCAATGAGATCACATCATCCGCTTATCAATTTTTGGTGTGGCCTCCTTTCTTTCGAAGGACTCTAGTTTATGATTTGATGTATGTAATGATCCAATGGGGACATACTTAACACCCCAAAAATTTACTTTTCACATCCAAATCATTTGTCTTAAGTATATGAGCTTGAACCGGGTGATGTACTACATGTTAATGTATCTTTAGGTTCTTACCTAGTGTATAGAGGCTATCAAAAGTGATTTGGAGTCACAAAGGACCTTTTAACACTAAGTCAAGTTCAAAGTCTTTCTACCGGATTTGTTTTTTTCATTAGCTTTGCAAGGTTTAACTTCAATCGATAATATCTATTATAGTACACTCTATTAAAAGTAACTACCCACGCGTTGCCCGGAAATTATTCAAAATACTTAATTATTTGAACACATTACATCATATCATTTTTTATGAATATAAATATTATATAATTGTAAGATATTTATTTACTTTGTAAAAATAATTGTTTTCTTTTTTATATTTTAACTATTCTGATTTATATTTTGATTTTTGTTGGACATTAGTTATTGATTGGCTGATTTATTTTAAGTAACTGTGAGTGTAAATCCGTGGAACCAAACCATTTCTTTTTTTGGAAGAATGTGATTTCAACGTGCTTTTTTAAGTATTAATTATTTTTCTTACCAATTATACTAAATATCAAATTTTATTAGTTTTTTGAGAAAGCAGAAAGTAAATGATGTAGGAAGTTAGTATGAATATTAGGAATTTTTGGTTAAATATATTTCATTACTTTTAATGAGCAGTTTAATATAGGGCAGTTAACCACCTTTTAAAAAGTTCAATTTGAATTGGAAATTAACAAAATTAAAAACTAATATTAATATTAATATGGTTACATATGAATATATACTATTCATATTTATAATTTAAAATGTTGAAGTTTTATTGACTTAATTTTTTTGTTTTTATAGTTGCTATTAAAAAGGGGTAAAAGAATCTTGATTTACTATTTTGTATTTGTTAAGAAACTATATGAAATTAGAAAACAAATAAAGTAGAGAGAAGAGAATAGATTTTTTATTTATCTTGAATTATATTCATGATTCATTGATCTTTCACAAATCTTATTTACAATGAAGGAAAACCCTTTATTTATAGGGTACATCTTAGTTGGTCTCCGAGTAGGATTCCTAATCATATCCTAGAAGAACTTCACATAATTAGACATTCACTATAATACAAATTCTTTATAACACTCCCCCTTTAATGTCGGTAGATTGTGTGACTCGTTATAACCTTACTCTATAAAACCCAGTAGGAAAAGATCTAGTGAAGGAAAAAGAGTACACATATGTAACAATACGCATTATGAATGCCTCATTAAAAATCATACAAGGAAAACTCAGTGGGACAAAACATTGTAAGGAAAAAATAGTACATTGCGTATTAACTCCCCCTAATGACAACATCAATTCAGAGACTAGAATCTTCGTTTTCCAAGTTTGTGCACCATCTTCTTAAAAGTTGTAGTTGGTAGAGACTTGGTGAATAAATCAACAATAATATTACTTAAACATACCTTTTGCATGTTGATATCACCATTCTTGCGAGCTTATGAGTGTAAAAAAACTTTGACGAAATATGTTTTCTTCTATCTGCTTTCATAAATCTTCCCTTCAGGGTCAAAGATTTCTGCAAGTTCATTGCTTCAACTTCTTTAAGCAAATAATCTATTGCCAAGAGTTTCAATTCTAGTCATCAACTTTCATAATAATACTTGTATATGTTCTATGCATTTTCATTCTATTTAATTCTTATGAGTATGATAAACAAGTTTTCCAAAAACTTGTATATGTTTTAGATTTTGAACCCATTGGATATTTTCATATCAATTTTGTCAAGTAACAACATTTAATATTAGATGTATGACATCTTCTAGTGCCTAGATAACAAGTCAAATAAGCTTTACGTTTTATCAATATGCATTTTCCACTTTTCAATTGATAATTATTTCTACACAAGCATTTCTTTAATAGATGTAAAAATACATATCATCATAATATTTTACAATATTGGCGCTATTGTATCAATGATATTGTCAAAGATATACCATTTCGTATTGATTCACAATACGATATAATTTATTGAGATCTAATCATTTCATTATTTTTAGGTAGCTATCCCTCTCATGAGGTTTCATAAAGTGTTATGTAGTAAGCTCCCCAAGAGCACATTATCTTCTTACTAAGATCATTTTGATTCTATGATCCTCTCCCTTTTTAAACATTATATTATTTATAATTGATTAGTTTATCATGCTTCATGCATATCATAGACTGTTTCTTTAAGGGACATTCAATGGGAGTATTTACAACTTTTGTGTTGCTTCTAATCTCTCCCTTATGTTAGACAAACTAACATATATCTCAATCTTTGGAGAATCTATCATTGTGCATCAATGTATATGAATTGATTATATACCACATATCAAAATAATCAGATGAAAGATATTTGATCCCATATAATAGTAAATCAAAAATTTATTAAAGCAAAAGGCACATGATGTAGTACACTTTGAGTTTACGAGTACTAATAATTTATTAGTTGGCATGAATAATTCGGTCATCCCAAAGATGTGCATACTGAGTAATGAACATAAATCTAGAACATTTTTTAAGAATTCTTTACATTACTTGTTCTCGTGATAAGATTGATTGGATTAACAAGAGTTGGGACTAAATCCCTAAATTCTGAAAAGTATAAAAGATGAATATGGTCCCGTTCACCCATCATGTGATATAATAAAAAGATGCATCTATAAGATAATCACATGTGCGTTTGTTGTCAACATGTTGTTTGACATTCACAAAATTATTGGTGCAAAATAATTGAGCTAAGAGCACAATTTCAGAATTTGAAATCAAGACAATTTATCTTATAATATTCATAAATACTCAAGATGATGTGACACTAAATGTCTCAAATAGTAAAATCATTCTTTATTAAAATAAAGCTTCATATGTGGATATGGAATATGATATTGCATCAAAAGTAATTGTGCGCATCAGACCGATCGTGATCCCATCATTGGATGAACTAATCTATAGAAAATTGTGCATGTCCCATATTATTTTTGCCAATATTTTTGCAAACATCAAGTTGAGAGATATTAATAGGAACAAATGAGACCATATTGAAGAAACATTTATTAGGACCATTAAATGTCTAAACAATCCACTGGGTTGATGACTAGGTCCACAAATATTTGTATATGTTCCTATAACGCAGAGAATTTAATCTCAACTTTCGTTTGTAATGGTTTCACAATTAGCTTGTCTTGCTAACAATCATTACAAGAAAACTAACCATTTCAAAGAATTTTTAGGTTCTTAAAGGGTTGTCCATTTTAATTTTCCATAATTCGTCTAAACATTATAGATTAATGATGTCTCAGACAATCATGTCAAATTAAGAAAGTATTGAAATAAAAAACTTCTTATTTATCAAAGAATATGCCTCAATTGAACTAATTCTTGTCCAATACAAGCTTGAAAATAAAGCATGAAATTTTCTATAATACATGTGTTTTTAGAGACGTTCTTGGTGATTCCATATCGTAACCAAAGCTCACAATCTTTCTCATGCCTGGCATGGTGACTTACACCTCATTCCCTTAGATAATGGATCTATATTTTTAGCATTTATCAAAATTTCTCATTCTTCATGAATGAAACACAAATATGTGAGCATATCAAATAATGATAGCTTTCGTACCTCATTCCATATTTATGTGCATTATTCAATCACTTGTCTTCTTTCAAACATATTATGCACTAGAACCACATTCACTTTACGTAATGGAGCAAATTCAGTAAATTTCATGACTTATCATAAAAAACACATTAGTTTTTCTTTAGTCATTATTATATCATCAATATGGTGAATTGAGACGCACATTCAATTTCTTATCCATATAAAAGTGTCTTAGGTCATAAATCGATGGATCTTGAACCCAATATCTTATCATCATGGTGCATCAGGACTTTAACTCAATGTCTTACACTCTTTTTGTGATTGGACATAAATCCATCGTCTTATTCTTTTGGTGAGATTAAACTTAAATCTATCGTCTTACCCATAATGAGACTCAACCTCAAGCCTTCAAAATAATTATAAATTTATCACTTTTGATGATCATTAATATGATCGTACATTATAATTACACACAAAATTGAGATTATTGATTTATTATAATCAATATTAGTAGTTAATAAATATTGCTTAATAGATCACATACCTCATATAAAGGTTGAAAACATACCTTTCACTAAATTTTGCTTATTTAATTATTAAAATAAATTAAGGAATTCTCTTCTCAGTCGATTAAAATTAAATGTATAGAAAGTCGACAAGTCTCTTTAATACTTACATTAGATGGTACCCCCTGATCTGTTACATAAATAATTATAACATAAAGATAAATCAAACCTTAAAGATATAAGAACATTATTGTATAACTTATGCAAGATCCCTTTTGCACTTTTTCCGTCTTCTTCATCATTCTTTAAGAATAGAACAATCGTGCTGATAACGTATTATGAAATTATATGAAATTAGAAAATGAATAAAGTAGAGAGAAGTGAAAAGATTTCTTATTCATCTTTAAGTATATGCATGATTCATTGATCTTTCACAAATCTTATTTATAATGAAGAAAAATCCTTTACTTATAGGAAAAACCTTTCTTGGTCCCCAAGTAGGATTCCTAACCATAACATACAAGAACTCCACATAATTAGACACTCACTATAATACAAATTGTTTATAACAGTATTAACGATATTTGGTATGTTTTTAAATAAATACTAATTTATATCTTTTTTATTTATAAATTTACGTAATTGTCTACTTTATAGAAATAACTGTCTATTTTAATTTTTATATTTGGAAATGCATTCTAATGTACTTTTTTTTTGCTGGACACCAATTACTCATTTTCATATAAATTCAAAATTAGAAAGGATAATTTTAAAAGAATTAATTAATTTCTAGAAAATTGAAAGAACTTAATTAAAATCGAATAAAAAAACTATATGATACTTCCTAATCATCTTGAAATCTAATGAGTTTATCAAATTGTTCATTGTCACGATCCAAATCCGGGCCGCGACTGGCACCCACACTTACCCTCCTATGTGAGCGAACTAACCAATCTAAACCTTAACATTTCAAGGTAATATCAACATAAAGTAATGCGGAAGACTTAAACTCATTAATAAAATCAATAACTATTATTATTCCCAAAATCTGGAAGTCATCATCACAAGAACATCTATAATCAAATTACTAAACTAAGAGTATTCTAAGAAGCTAAAAATACATAAGAAGCTAGTCCATGCCGGAAGTTCAAGGCATCAAGACTTGAAGAAGAAGATCCAGTCCAAGCTAGAAGCATTAGCTCACCCTGAATTTCCGATGTAGTAGGACTGGGTTGAGTTACTGTTGAGTCGAAGATGACGGCATGTTTGCTGCACTCCACAAATAAACAAGAAGAAAACAATAAAAGTAGGGGTCAGTACAAAACATGGGTACTGAGTAGATATCATCGGCCAACTCAAAATAGAAAACAGTATGTATTAAGCAATATCATAAAATCAACTAATATCCTTAGCATGCAGCATTTACAGTTACCATAACCCTTGGTTACAACACCACGCACATCAATGAGGACTCACACCTCCTCATCATACTCATTTGGGAATTTAGTTCATTAGATTGGATATATTAAAATATTTCAAGATTCATTATCTTTATTCCCCTCGTGTCGGTACGTGACACTCCGCTCCTCAATATACTATCCTGGTGTCGGAACGTGACACTCCGACCCTCATTCTATCCTGGTACCAGAACGTGGCACCCGATCCATATTCTATCCTGGTGTTGGAACGTGACACTCCGATCCTCATATACTATCCTGGTACCAGAACGTGGCACCCGATCCATATTCTATCCTGGTGTCGGAACGTGACACCGGATCCATATTCTATCCTGGTACCGGAACATGGCACCCGATCCATATTCTATCCTGGTGTCGGAACGTGACACCCGATCCATATTCTATCCTGGTACCGGAACGTGGCACCCGATCCATATTCTATCCTAGTGTCGGAACATGACACCCGATCCATATTCTATCCTGGTACCGGAACGTGGCATCCGATCCCCTAATCTCACTACTTTTGTTCATCAAGCCTTCTTTTATACCAAGGCATCATCATTAACAAAGTAGATTAGGGTTTCTTTTCAAGATTTGGGATTCAATAGCTTTATCATGCTTATTTATTCATAATTACATAATCACATCATTCATGCCAGCATACAATTAAGCATATAGAAGGGTTTACAATACTACTAACACATATCATTCACTATTAAGAGTTTACTACGAATAGCATGAAAACCATAACCTACCTCCACCGAAGAATTGAAATCAAGCAAGTTAATCCTCAAAGCTTGGTGCATTCCTCTTCTCTCGATCGTTTCTCTCTCTCCCTTCTTGTTGTTTCTATTTTCTTATTCAAACCCTCTTTCTTTTACCCTAACTAGTATATAATTAAGAATAAAAGATGGAAATAATACCCCACTAATTAACTTAAGGTTACCTCTTTTAACCCCCAAGAATTTGAGTTATTAATATAAACCTACGAACTTTATAATTAAGGCAAGAATAGTCAAAAACGTCCCTTAAAACTTAACCAGAAATCCGACTCCAACTGGGATTACGCAAGCTGTGACGGGCCGTCGCGCCTGCGACGGTCCGTCCTGCTGTCCGTCGCATAGTTCAGAAACTTGATTTTTGGGTGAATGGCCTGTGACGGTCCGTCACACCTGTGACGGTCCGTCACACCTGTGACGGTCCGTCCTGCCACTCCGTTACGAAGTTCAGAGAGCTGATTTTCAGTACCCAATTTCAGATTTTCTAAGTGTTTTGAAACGAGACCCTGCGACGGTCCGTCGTGCCCATGATGGTCCGTCGTTTGGTTCGTCGCCTCAGCCTGTTTTTCCAGAAATAAAATCTGTTGCTCAAAACGACTAAACAGGTCATTACAATAGATACCAATTTACCCATCGTTTGTCCCCGAACGATCACAAGAAGGAAAACAAGGGCGAAAAGGAGTACCTGAATATGTAAACAGATGTGAGTATTTTTCTCGCATATCCGTCTCCTTCTCCCAAGTGGCTTCTTCAACGGGTCTATTCTTCCATTGCACCTTGATGGATGCAATCTCTCTTGACCTCAACTTGTGAACTTCTTTATCTAAAATAGCAACAGGCTCCTCCTCATAAGACAAGTTCTCATCAAGCAAAACTGAATCCCAACGGATAATGTAGTTTCCATCCCCATGGTATCTTTTCAACATCGACACATGGAATACCGGATGTACTCCGGACAGCCCTGGAGGCAAGGCTAACTCATAAGCCACCTCTCCTACTCGCTTAAGTACTTCAAAGGGACCAATGTACCTTGGACTTAGCTTACCCCTTTTTCCAAACCGCATCACCCCTTTCATGGGCGAAACCTTCAACAAGACTTGTTCACCTTTCATGAACTCTAAGTCTCTAACCTTTCGATCTGCATATTCTTTTTGTCTACTATGCGCCGCTAGAAGCTTTTCTTGAATAGACTTCACTTTCTCTATCGAATCCCTCAAAAGGTCAGTACCCCAAGGTCTAACCTCGAATGCATCAAACCAACCAATGGGAGACCTACATCTCCTCCCATACAATGCTTCAAATGGGGCCATATCAATACTTGAGTGATAGCTATTATTGTATGAAAACTCCGCTAAGGGTAGGAAGCTATCCCAATGGCCACCAAATTCTATCACACATGCACGAAGCATATCCTCCAACACTTGAATCGTCCTTTTAGACTGACCATCGGTCTGAGGATGGAACGCAGTACTAAGGTCCAACCTAGTACCCAATTCCGCCTGCAATGTTTTCCAAAACTTAGAAGTAAACTGCGTACCTCTATCTGATATGATGGATAGTGGAATCCCATGCAATCGAACGATTTCTGAGATATAGATCTTGGCTAACTTCTCTGCATTGTAAGTCACCTTTAACGGAATGAAGTGAGCAGACTTAGTTAACCTATCAACAATTACCCAAATAGAATCAAACTTTCCCAATGTCTTGGGAAGACCAACCACAAAGTCCATTGCAATTCTCTCCCACTTCCATTCAGGAATGGGCATTCTCTGAAGTGTTCCTCCGGGCCTCTGGTGTTCATACTTTACTTGTTGACAGTTTGGACACTTGGCAATAAAGTCAACAATATCACGCTTCATTCTACTCCACCAAAAGTGTTGCTTTAGGTCACGATACATCTTAGTTGCACCCGGATGTATAGAATACCTTGAACTATGAGCCTCTGTCAGAATACTGTTGATCAAATCATCAACGCGAGGTACGCATACCCTTCCCTTGATCCTCAAAACACCTTCCTCATCGATTTGTGCTTCCTTAGCGTCCCCTCGCAATACTTTATCTTTGATTCTCCTTAGTTTCTCATCATCAAACTGTTTTCCCTTAATTTTGTCAAGAAAAGAAGATCTTGACTCCACACTAGCCAACAATCCTCCCTTCTCATTTACTTCTAGCCTCATCAAGCCGTTAGCCAGAGTCTGAACCTCTCTAGCCAATGGACGTCTAGAAACTTGCAAGTGAGCTAGACTTCCCATGCTTCCCGCTTTTCTACTTAAAGCATCTGCCACAACATTTGCTTTTCCCGGATGATACAAGATAGTGATATCGTAGTCCTTTAGTAACTCCATCCATATCCTCTGTCTTAAGTTCAAATCTTTCTGAGTAAAGACATACTGAAGGCTACGATGATCCGTGTAGACCTCACACTTAACCCCATATAAATAGTGTCTCCATAGCTTTAATGCAAACACTACCGCAGCCAATTCCAAATCGTTGGTCGGATAGTTACGTTCATGCACCTTTAATTACCTTGAAGCATAATCAATCACACTCTTCTCTTGCATTAGTACTGCACCCAAACCCGAATAGGATGCATCACAATAAACAATGAAGTTCTTACCCTCTACTGGCAAGGTAAGGATAGGTGCGGTAGTAAACAAAGTCTTGAGCTTCTGAAAGCTTTCCTCACATTCGTCCGACCATACAAATGGAACATTCTGCTTAGTCAAGTTCGTCAATTGGGAAGCAATAGAATAGAATCCCTTGACAAATCGACGGTAGTAGCTAGCTAACCCAACAAAGCTCCTTATTTCTAACACATTAGTAGGTCTTACCCAATTCTTCACTGTCTCAATCTTAGAAGGATCCACCAGCACTCCATCCTTAGAAACCACGTGCCCCAAGAAGAACACTGCATCTAGCCAAAACTCACACTTAGAGAACTTGGCATAAAGCTTTTTCTCCCTCAACATTTCCAATACCATTCTCAAATTCTCTTCATGTTCCTTCTTGCTCTTTGAGTATACCAATATATCATCAATAAATACGATCACGAAGAGATCCAAATATGGCTTAAAAATCCCGTTCATCAAGCTCATGAACGCAGCAGGGGCATTCGTAAGACCAAAAGACATTACTACAAATTTGTAATGCCCATACCTCGTTCGAAAAGCAATCTTTGGCACATCCGTTGCCCGTATTTCCAATTGATGATAACCGGATCTCAAGTAGATCTTAGAGAAGACACAAGCACCTTGTAACTGATCGAACAAGTCATCGATGTGGGGAAGAGGATACTTGTTCTTTATAGTTACTTTGTTTAGTTGTCTGTAGTCTATACACATTCGAAAACTCCCATCCTTCTTCTTTACAAACAAAACCGGAGCACCCCAAGGAGATGCACTTGGTCTAATAAAGCCTTTGTTTAACAACTCTTGAAATTGTGCCTTTAACTCTCTTAACTCTGTGGGAGCCATTCTATAAGGGGGTATATAAATGGGGCGAGTACCCGGTTCAAGATCGATACAGAAGTCAATATCCCTATCTGGTGGCATACCAGGAAGATCTGCAGGGAACACATCCAAAAACTCGCGGACTACCGAAACTGACTCAATCGAAGGTACTTGGGTAGTGTCATCTTTGAGATGTGCCAAGAAAGCTAAACACCCTTTACTAACCATTTTCTTAGCACGAAGAAAGGAGATGATACGCACCGGATTGGAAGTGTAGTCACCCTCCCACACTAACGGATCTGTCCCTGGCTTGGCTAACGTCACCGTTTTAGCATTACAATCCAAGATCGCAAATTGCGGAGAAAGCCAAGTCATACCCAGAATTACATCAAAATCATCCATTTCTAAGATAACCAAATCTACATAAGTATTGCTCCCCACAAAGTTCACCAAACAAGACCTATACACCTTTTCAACTACCACAGACTCACCCACCGGAGTAGAAACACGAATAGGCATATCAAGTAATTCACAATGTAAAGTTAGACCATTAGCAAATGAGGAAGATACATAAGAAAATGTGGATGCAGGATCAAACAATACAGAAGCCATGCAATCACAAATCAAAAGATTACCTGTGATTACAGCATCAGATGCCTCCGCTTCAGACCGCCCAAGGAAAGCGTAACAATGGGCCCTATCGTTCGTCTGTCCGTTGCCCCTAACTTGTTGTGATGTAGTGGCTCCAGTTTGCCCATCACCTTGGCCGTTTTGGTGACCACCATTTCCTCGACCACCACGTCCTCCAGAATAACGGCCTCTGCCATGACCACCTCTACCTCTAACATTTGGAGGTCTGTAACTCTGTTTTGGACAATATCTCTTAATATGTCCAATCTCCCCACATCCATAGCACTCTCTGGGTTCATGCATAGGTCTCTCAGAGAAGTGTTGACCGGCCGGAGGTGGACCCCCAACTGCAGTCTGTAGTGAAGACAGAATTGGTCGGACTAAGTAACTTCCTGAACCCTGTCCTCTAGTGTAAGCACCATTAAACTCACCTCCCTTTTGAAACCTTGTTGATGTCGATGTCGGGGTGAAGTCGTCTGGCTTCACTCCTTCCACTTCTATCACAAAGTCTACCACCTCTTGGAAGGATTTTGTCGTTGCCGCTATATGTAAGGCCGAAATCCGCAATTCTGACCTCAACCCCTTCACAAACCGGCGAATTCTCTCTTGTGGATTGAAACACAGTTGGGTGGCAAACCGGGATAATGCACGAAACTTAGCCTCATATGCATTGACCGACATCCTACCTTGCTCTAGGCTCAAGAACTCATCCCTTTTCCTATCCCTCAAAGTTTGGGGGATATACTTCTCCATAAATAAGCTAGAGAATGAGGCCCAAGTCATAGGTGGTGCCTCTGTTGGTTGACACTCAATATGTGACCGCCACCACATTTTGGCGTTCCCTTGAAACTGATAACTCACGAACTCAACACCAAACCGTTCTACTATACCCATCTTGGGTAGTAACTGATGACAGTCAACCAGAAAATCGTAAGCATCCTCAGATTCCGCACCCTTGAAGACTGGAGGTTTCAATTTCAAGAAATTACTGAAAAGTTCATGCTGATCATTTGTCATTATAGGTCCAGTAGTCAGACGTGGAAACGTGCCTATTTCCAATGGAACATCCATGCAGGGAGCCATAGTAGCCGCATGTTGTACCTCCGGAGCCTGAGGTGCTGGTGCAGAAAACACTGGGGGTGTCTGGCCCTGATCAGATAACCTGCTAAGATAAGCCAGAACCTGATTGATCATCTCTGGGGTAGGTTGGGGTGGCAATCCCTCATTCTGCACTTGTTCAGTTTCCCCATCCTCCCCTTCTCTTATTACTTCCTCAGTCGGTGGAGGAGTCACTGCCCTAGTATCAGATGGGCTAGGCACTCGTCCTCTTCCCCTAGAGGACGTCCTCCCACGACCTCTACCACGGCCCCTTGCCGCTGTTCATCCTCGAGCCACAGCCCAGTGGCTGGCTCAGTTGTTTCTTGTCTGGCCGGTGCTGGTGTTGGTGTTGGCGTAGTCGTTGCTCTAGTTCTAACCATCTGCGAAAGAGAGTGAAGATGGTCAGATACCAATTTGTATCGCCTAGATACGAATTGGACTCAAGTAGTAGCACGAAAGAAAGAATGAAAGAGTGAAATTTTCCTAAAGTCCTATAGCCTCTCAAGGAAAAGTAAAGGCGTCCCCCTACCGTTCCTTAAGACTCTACTAGACCTGTTCTTGTGTGATGAGACCAACGAAACTAATGCTCTGATACCAAGTTTGTCACGACCCAAATCCGGGCCACGACTGGCACCCACACTTACCCTCCTATTTGAGCGAACCAACCAATCTAAACCTTAACATTTCAAGGTAATATCAACATAAAGTAATGCGGAAGACTTAAACTCATTAATAAAATCAATAACTATTATTATTCCCAAAATGTGGAAGTCATCATCATAAGAACATGTATAATCAAATTACTAAACTAAGAGTATTCTAAGAAGCTAAAAATACATAAGAAGCTAGTCCATGCCGGAAGTTCAAGGCATCAAGACTTGAAGAAGAAGATCCAGTCCAAGCTAGAAGCATTAGCTCACCCTGAATTTCCGATGTAGTAGGACTGGCTTGAGTTACTGTTGAGTCGAAGATGACGGCACGTTTCTTGCACTCCACAAATAAACAAGAAGAATACAATAAAAGTAGGGGTCAGTAGAAAACATGGGTACTGAGTAGATATCATCGGCCAACTCAAAATAGAAAACAGTATGTATTAAGCAATATCATAAAATCAACTAATATCCTTAGCATGCAGCATTTACAGTTACCATAACCCTTGGTTACAACACCAAGCACATCAATGAGGACTTACACCTCCTCATCATACTCATTTAGGAATTTAGTTCATTAGATTGGATATATTAACATATTTCAAGATTCATTATCTTTATTCCCCTCGTATCTGTACGTGACACTCCGCTCCTCAATATACTATCCTGGTGTCGGAACCTGACACTCCGACCCTCATTCTATCCTGGTACCGGAACGTGGCACCCGATCCATATTCTATCCTGGTGTCGGAACGTGACACTCCGATCCTCATATACTATCCTGGTACCGGAACGTGGCACCCGATCCCTATTCTATCGTGGTTTCGGAACGTGACACCCGATCCATATTCTATCCTGGTACCAGAACGTGGCATCCGATCCATATTCTATCCTGGTGTCGGAACGTGACACCCAATCCATATTCTATCCTGGTACCGGAACGTGGCACCCGATCCATATTCTATCCTGGTGTCGAAACGTGACACCCGGTCCATATTCTATCCTGGTACCGGAACGTGGCACCCGATCCCCTAATCTCACTACTTTCGTTCATCAAGCCTTCTTTTATACCAAGACATCATCATTAACAAAGTAGATTAGGGTTTCTTTTCAAGATTTGGGATTCAATAGCTTCATCATGCTTATTTATTCATAATTACATAATCACATCATTCATGCAAGCATACAATTAAGCATATAGAAGGGTTTACAATACTACTAACACATATCATTCACTATTAAGAGTTTACTACGAATAGCATGAAAACCATAACCTACCTCCACCGAAGAATTGAAATCAAGCAAGTTAATCCTCAAAGCTTGGTGCTTTCCTCTTCTCTCGATCGTTTCTCTCTCTCCCTTCTTGTTCTTTCTATTTTCTTATTCAAACCCTCTTTCTTTTACCCTAATTAGTATATAATTAAGAATAAAAGATGGAAATAATACCCCACTAATTAACTTAAGATTACCTCTTTTAACCCCCAAGAATTTGAGTTATTAATATAAACCCACGAACTTTATAATTAAGGCAAGAATAGTCAAAAACGTCCCTTAAAACTTAACCAGAAATCCGACTCCAACTGGGATTACGCAAGCTGTGACGGGCCGTCGCGCCTGCGACGGTCTGTCCTGCTGTCCGTCGCATAGTTCAGAAACTTGATTTTTGGGTGAATGGCCTGTGACGGTTCGTCCTGCCACTCCGTTACGGAGTTCAGAGAGCCGATTTTCGGTACCCAATTTCAGATTTTCTAAGTGTTTTGAAACGAGACCCTGCGACGGTCCGTCGTGCCCATGACGGTCCGTCGTTGGGTTCGTCGCCTCAGCCTGTTTTTCCAGAAATAAAATCTGCTGCTCAAAACGACTAAACAGGTCGTTACAAAAACGTAAGAAAATATTTAGATAAAATTTTAAAACTAAAGAGAGTAAAACTAATAGTAATAAAAAAAAGGAAGGTGAAGTTGTGATAATGGTGACATTGAAAGTAAGAAGCTTCAATGAACGGACATAACAATGAATCTTGAAAAGAATGAAGATAAAAAGAGAAAAAATAAAAAGGAAAAAAGTTAAAATAATAAGAAAAATAAGAAAATATATTTTATAATAAAATAATTGTAAAAAAAATATTATATTAGTTATTTTAGGTTGCTCACTTTCTTTGAGAGAGTGCACACCACTCTTTATGTCAGATGGACGAAAAATGATGTAATTATATTTATTCAAAATTGTTTAATGGGTAATAAGACGGTTTCAAAGTTAATGTGTCTTTTTAAAAATTCGAAACAACTTCAATGGTGACTTAATGTCTCTCTCTCTCTCTCTCTCTCTTATATATATATATATATATATATATACAAACACACACACACACACTACAAGAAAAAGTGCATACGACATTAATTTGGTGACATTCGAAATAAATGTTGAATAATAAAGAATTTCACCATATTTAAGAACACAATGTCGTAAAACAATGACATTTGATGTCAAATGTCCTAAAAATAATGATATTTGGTATCAAATATCGTAAAAATACTGACATTTGGTCCAAAATGTTAGTATGATAATGACATTTACTACAAAATATTTTTATTTTTAATTATATTTAGCGAAAATGTCATATAAATGATGACATTTGGTACAAATGACGAATATAATAATGATATTTATTGCAAACTATCGTTGTTTTAGCGACAGTTACCAAAAATGTCATATAAATGATGACATATGCTACAAATGTCGAATATAATATGACATTTATTACAAATGTCATTGGTTTTAGTGACATTTAGAAAAAAATATCGCTTACATAGTAACATTTGACATAAATGTCGAATATATTATGACTTTTAATGCAAAATGTCATTATTTTTAGTGATATTTATTGTAAAATGTCATTGTGTTTAGCGGCTTTTACCAAAACTATTGCTAAAATAGTGACATTTAATACTAATGTCAAATATATTACGACATTTATTGCAAAATGTCATTGATTTGATCAACATATAGTGAAAATGTTGCTAAAATAGTGAAACCTTTGTACGAATATCGAATATATTATGCCATATGTTGAAACATATCATTGATGTTTGTGACATATGATGAAAAGTACAGTTAAATTCAGGGAAAGAATCACGTAGGTTCGTGAACCCCCTCGATAAAAAATTACACGGTATATATAACATAAATTTTGTGTATTTCTATAGATATATATTTAAAACCCCCTTAATAACAAAGAGAAACTAATGCCGCAGTGCAAAGTTCCCTCGAAATTAGGGTGTATGTCGATGGTCCGAGTCTCTATGTAAGCATTTTATCTTCTTTTTTTTTTGCATCAGTTTTTTTATTTTCAGTTCGGTTTTTCAAGTACTTTTTAAATTTATTTTTTTTACTTTCAAAATCGTGCTAAAGTGTGGTTTTAAACCCAAAAGAGTTCAAGATTTTCATTTCTAAAGGCTTATTTACACGTTTATACTTGTATTTTTTGAATCCCCTAAATGAATATCCTGCCCCGTCACTGCTTAAATATATTATTAGTTCAAAATTTTAAAATTTAATTAGGTTTAAAAAAATATTTATCAATATATATGGATAAAATTTGATCAAATTTGCCCCTAGATTATATGATTTGAACAAAATTTACTTTACGATAAAAATATCTCGTTTTTACCTTCGTTATTAGAATTACTCAAGTTTAATTTTTATGAGCAAATGCAACTTGAGTTCGTTGAATACCCGTTGTCGAAGAAGAAATTACATTTTCTTGTTATTTTAGAGAAGTTGAAAAATCTTGAAAGATCGATGTATTTGTCAATTGAACCTCACCTTCGTGTAACGTAAAGTTACATAAATAAATACTATTAGGCACCTCTCATTTGTCAAGGTTCCTATTTATGTTTTTTTTTAGTTGTATGACAATTTTTTCTGTTTATTTATTTTTTATTATTGTAAAAATGAATGTGACATTACCACCCTATTTATTCATTTTCTTTTATATAAAAAATTAATTATTTTTATTTTCGTTACTCCCATGATTTTTGATAATCATAACTCCTAAATCATATTGAAGTGCATGTTTAGATATCATTTCAAATTTCATATTATGTCCTATGAATAAAGGCATACGAAAATTATGTTACAAAAGAAATGATCAACTTTTAGGAGTCGTTTTGTTTGAATACTAGTTATGTTGAGATAAGTTATACTTCGATAAGTTATGCTGGAATTTATTTTATTGCTTGTTTGGTTTGTCATATTCAAATCAATATTCATTGTATAATTTTCTAGAATAAGTTATTTGTTTACAAAAATATCCTCACCTTAGGTATTTTTTTTACATTTTCGTTGCAAGCATTAGTTATTCATTCTTAAAAAGAAATTTTTCATCTTATTTATATTTAATATTTTTGTGTGTGCATTTCCATGATTATGTCATCTGTTTTGAAAATTACTTTTTCATCTTATTAACTTAAAATTAACATTTCATCTTATTTATCTTTAAAATAAAATATTCTTCCTATTTAGATTAAAATAAGAATTTTTACTCCATTAACTTTTACAATCTTCCAAACCCATTTCTTTCTTCTTTCAATCAGTAATGGCCACAACATTGTTTCTCCTTGATCAAAATAGAAGAATATCATTGGTGTTCAAAATTTAATTGATCAATTGGGACATCAAAGAGCCTCTTAAACTATACAATTGACGATAACGATCATCGTAGTTTCTATTGAAATTGTGGAAAAGAAGTAGAGTATGAGAAAGTTGAAGAGGAAGTGCCGAAAGATGAGAGAAAGATTGAAGTAGAAGCACATTTTGCAGTTCTCAATGGTCTATCTATTCTTATCGTGTTTTTTAGGCTTATGATGTTTAAGTTTTAGTTTGAAAGTTTCATGAACATTTGAGTTTTGATTTTGTTCTAATTCTACCAAATTCAAATTTTTGTTTCCAATTTTGGTTCCTCTCTATATAGGACTTTGTTTTAAAAAAAACTAATATTTTCATCTTATTTAGCTTTAAAATGAAATTTTCACATGATTTAGTTTAAAAGTAAAACTTTCATCTTATTTAGCTCAAAAATTAAGACTTTTATTGTCACGATCCAAATCGGGCCGCGACTGGCACCCACACTTACCCTCCTATGTGAGCGAACCAACCAATCTAAACCTTAACATTTCGAACATAATAAATAGAAAACAATGCGGAAGACTTCAAACTCATTAACAAAATCAATAATCAACTTCTATAACTCAAAACTTATCATTATCCCCAAAATCTGGAAGTCATCATCACAAGAACATCTATGATCAAATTACTAAACTAAGAGTATTCTAAGACGCTAAAACAAGTAAAAGCTAGTCCATGCCGGAACTTCAAGGCATCAAGACATGAAGAAGAAGATCCAGTCTAAGCTAGAAGCATTAGCTCGTCCTGATATCCAGAGTAATGAAGACGGGCTAGAGTTGCGGTTGAGTTGAAGACGACGGTACGTTTGGTGCACTCCACAATTTACAAAGAAAACAAATACAAGTAGGGGTCAGTAAAAACACAAGCACTGAGTAGGTATAATCGGCCAACTCAAAATAGAAAACAGTATATATAAGATAACATCATAAAAACAACTAATATCCTTGGCATGCAGCATTTACCATTACCATAACCCTTGGTTACAACACCAAGCACATCAATGAGGACTCACGCCTCCTCATCATACTCATTTGGGAATTAGGTTCATTAGATTGAGTATATTAACATCTTTCAAGATTCATTATCTTTATTCCTCTCGTGTCGGTACGTGACACTTCGCTTCTCATATACTATCCTTGTGTCGGAACGTGACACTCCGATCCTCATTCTATTCTAGTGTCAGAACGTGACACCCGATCCATATTCTATCCTGGTGTCGGAACGTGACACTCCTATCCTCATATACTATCCTGGTGTCGGAACATGACACTCCGATCCTCATATACTATCCTGGTACCGGAACGTGGCACCCGATCCATATACTATCCTGGTGTCGAAACGTGACACTCCGATCCTCATATACTATCCTGGTACTGGAACGTGGCACCCGATCCCCTAATCTCACTACTTTTGTTCAGCAAGCCTTGTTTTACACTAAGGCATCATCATTAACAAAGTAGATTAGGGTTTCTCAAGATTTAGGATTCAATAGCTTCATCATGCTTATTTTATCACAATTACATAATCACATTCATGCAAGCATACAATTAAGCATATAGAAGGGTTTACAATACTACCCATACATATCATTCGCTATTAAGAGTTTACTACGAATAGTATAAAAACCATAACCTACCTCCACCGAAGATAAGTGATCAAGCAAGCAATTTCCCCAAGGTTTGTTCTTCGTTTTCTCTCTTCCTCGTTCGATTCTCTCTCTCTCTTTGTTCTTTCTACTTTTCTTATTCAAAACCTCTTTCATTTACCCTAATTAGCATATAATTAAGGATAAAAGATGGCAATAATAACCCACTAATTAACTTAAGGTTACCTCTTTTAACCCCCAAGTAAATAGACTTATTAAAATTAACCCACTAACATTATAATTAAAGCAGGAATAGTCCAAAACGCCCCTTAAAAATAATTACAGAAATCCGACCCAGCCTGGGATTACGCAGCTTGTGACGGCCCGTCGCACCTGCGACGGTCCGTCCTGCTGCTCCGTCACAGAGTTCAGAGACTCAATTTCTCTGAAGAGTGTGACAATTCGTCACACCTGTGACGGTCCGTCCTGCCATTCCGTTACGAAGTTCAGAGAGTCGATTTCAGTGCCCATTTTTTAGAATTCTAAGTATTTTGGAACGATACCCCCTCGACGGTCCGTCGTGCCTACGACGGTCCGTCGTGGAGCCCGTTGTCTTTGCCAGTTTTTCCAAAATCAAAGTCCGCAAGACAATCTAAACTAAGAGTATTCTAAGAAGCTAAAACAAGTAAAAGCTAGTCCATGCCGGAACTTCAAGGCATCAAGACAAGAAGAAGAAGATCCAGTCCAAGCTAGAAGCATTAGCTCACACTGATATCTGGAGTAATGAAGACTGTCTAGAGTTGTGGGGTAGTTGAAGACGACGGTACGTTTGCTGCACTCCACAATTTACAAAGAAAACAAATACAAGTAGGGGTCAGTACAAACACAAGTACTTAGTAGGTATCATTGGCCAACTCAAAATAGAAAACATTATATATCAGATAACATCATAAAATAAACTAATATCCTTGGCATGCAGCATTTAGCATTACCATAACCCTTGGTTACAACACCAAGCATATCAATGAGGACTCACGCCTCCTTATCATACTCATTTGGGAATTAGGTACATTAGATTGAGTATATTAACATCTTTCAAGATTCATTATCTTTATTCCTCTCGTGTCGGTACGTGACACTCCGCTCCTCATATACTATCCTGGTGTCGGAACGTGACACTCCGATCCTCATTCTATCCTTGTGTCGGAACGTGACACCCGATCCATATTCTATCCTGGTACCGGAACGTGGCACCCGATCCATATACTATCCTGGTGTCGGAACGTGACACTCTAATCCTCATATACTATCCTGGTGTCGGAACGTGACACTCCGATCCTCATATACTATCTTGGTACCGGAACGTGGCACCCGATCCATATACTATCCTGGTGTCGGAACGTGACACTCCGATCCTCATATACTATCCTGGTACCGGAACGTGGCACCCAATCCCCTAATCTCACTACTTTCGTTCATCAAGCCTTTTTTTACACTAAGGCATCATCATTAACAAAGTAGATTAGGGTTTCTCAAGATTTAGGATTCAATAGTTTCATCATGCTTATTTTATCACAATTACATAATCACATTCATGCAAGCATACAATTAAGCATAGAGAAGGGTTTACAATACTACCCATACATATCATTCGCTATTAAGAGTTTACTACGAATAGTATAAAAACCATAACCTACCTCCACCGAAGATTAGTGATCAAGAAAGCAATTTCCCCAAGCTTTGGTCTTCGTTTTCTCTTTTCCTCGTTCAATCCTCTCTCTCTTTTTGTTCTTTCTACTTTTCTTATTCAAACCCTCTTTCCTTTACCCTAATAAGCATATAATTAAGGATAAAAGATGGCAATAATAACCCACTAATTATCTTAAGGTTACCTCTTTTAACCCCCAAGTAATTAGACTTATTAAAATTAACCCACTAACTTTATAATTAAATAGGAATAGTCCAAAACGCCCCTTAAAAATAATTACAGAAATCCGACCCAGCCTGGGATTACGCAGCCTGTGATGGCCCGTCGCGCCTGCGACGGTCCGTCCTGCTGCTCCGTCACAGAGTTCAGAGACTCAATTTCTCTGAAGAGTCTGTGACGGTCCGTCATACCTGTGACGGTCCATCCTGCCATTCCGTTACGAAGTTAAGAGAGTCGATTTTAGTGCCCATTTTTCAGAATTCTAAGTATTTTGGAACGAGACCCCCTCGACGGTCCGTCGTGCCTACGACGGTCCGTCGTGGAGCCTGTTGTCTTTTCTAGTTTTTCCAAAATCAAAGTCTGCTGCTCAAAACGACTAAACAGGTCGTTACATTTATTAAAGTAAAAAAAAATTATTATTGAAACTATCGACATTTTTATTATAGATAAGGGGGTATTTTTATTAATTTACTCATTTGTTCCTGGATAATTACCTGAGATTACTATAGGAATAACTTCTCCCTGGACTAATTGTTAATCTTGGGATAAGTTATCTCTACCTTTGCAACCAAATATTGAATTAAGGGATCGTTTGGTAGACTGCATTACAAGAAATAGTTCATGTATTATGCATGGTATTATTAGTACTACATTTGGTAGGAAATTGAGACTATGGATTAGTTATACATCCTACATGGTATTATAGGATGTATTACTAATACCTTCCATTTGGAGGTATTCTATTACATAGAATATATACCATGAGATAAGTTGATGTAAAGACAATAATATTCCTCAAATTATTTTATTTATTTTCTTGATTTTATGTCTTATATATGTACTGGTAAATTAATTTAAATAAATTAGCTTACAAATTATTTATAGAGAGTTGTTGTTAGTACTAAATTAATCTAATACAAATCAATACAAATTTAAATGAGAGTTATTTAATAAATTTAAGTAAAAAGAAAAATATGTCACTAAATAAAGTTTGAGATCTTAATTGAATATATTTTATTTATATATATATATATATAATATATATACACATTACCATATGCCTTTTTGAGAAACTGATAAGTTTTCATCATGTCAAATCTTGCAAGTGAATTTATGAATCCGACATATGAAATAAGTTAAGTAGTGCTCTAAAGGAAATTAATCATTAAGTTAAATTTGTCAGTAATTTAATTTATTGATTAGTATCTGAAAATCATATCATGGAGAATTACATAAGTGTTTAATGGGGAATTACGAAATAGAGGAGTGCAATTACAAATTTCTAGTGTAAAGATTTGTAATTTATAATTGTGTATTACATGAACATCGTCTTATTCTCTTATTCTCAATATATGATGATGTATTAAATATGAATTTTTTATTGATAAATAGTTACCTCCAATGTGGATTATTTATTCGGAATCGAAGAAATTTTTTTATATACTTTATACATGTCAAATTATAGCAATTGATGAAGTGAAAATTAGAATTAATCAATAGGATTTTCGTAAGTGATCGATTTATTTGAGTCATTAGCATATTTTTAAGGTATCATGTATAAATTGTCCTGCATAAATGTATACTTATAAAGGTTTGTATACTTGAATAAAGTAAAAGTTTTTACCTTTAGATTCTAATAACACTTTGTTTGTTAATGAGAAGAGATATTAAAGATTTTTCACCAGTTTGAAAGGGAGAATCGTAATATTTGAATTCTCCCATGTATTAATCGAGAGGACAATTTGATATAAGAAGGTATTGTATGCCTTAGCAAAAAGGACACATTGTATACCGTGTCCTCATGAGATAATTATTAAAAAGAGAATAAAAATGTAAAACAAGATATTTTAATCTTTAATTAACTATGCCTGAAATGATTTATTCTTTCACATTTGGTCATTGTTAAGGTGGTCATGAATTTATGATATCTGATTGACTTGAAATTTGATGGTTCCATCGAAAAGTTTTTTGGTGAATTTTAGGTAGTTTGTAGGATTAAAATTTAATTTGAATATGATAAGGTCATTCTTTATATCAATTATGTCTATGTTGAATTTGGAATATGATTGTACATGGTTATTTGGCATTAATTGATATGTGATGAGAATGTAGGTCATATTGTAATTCCAAAGATGTCTAAATCACATAAATTTGAATTCAGTCATAGATTTGAAAATAAATATTTTCATAGACACCAATTGACCTGAAATTTGCTAAGTTCTTTGATAACGGCCTAGTAAAAGTACTCATTGCTATGTGGTTATATTATTTTTTGAGGTCGTTGAAATGATTTTAAAGTTATTCTTTGAAATTAAAATGTGATTTAGTAAGAATGAAATCTTTTATGTGGTGCATGATTACACATGATGAGTTAACACAAGTTGATATATGATAAGGATGTTGATCTATTCATTTTTCTTAAATCGTTTGAATCCGAATTTGATCATAGATTTGAAGATAAATATTATTTTTGAACTCCAATTGACTAGAAAATTGGTAGGTTCATAAAAAACGATCAAATTTAAAATACTCATTATTATGCAGTGATTTGCCAATTTAAGGTCGTTTAGATAATGATTTTAGATATTTCTTTGTATATTGAAAATTAATTTTAATGAAAAATGACTCGACTAAGATATAGTGGTGATAGAGATTATACTCTATGGTGTTCATGTCTAAATTTTAGTGAAGTAATAAGTTCATGTGTTGGCTTAGAGCTTTCTCCCTATCGGATGAAACAAATACAAGTCATTAAGGTTTAATCTCTAGTTTTGATTATCTGTATTGACTCTCATAAACTGAGTAATATTTGATTGGATTAATGGATCCAGGGATAGCGATATTCACTTGACTTAAATTAACATATACTCTCCATCTTAGTTAGCTTTTGTTTTAAGTTTGTTGAAGTGAGTAATTGACATCACATATGTATGTTGCATTAGTAGGCATTTTTTTATCAAAATATTTTGTTTAAGACGCATGGATATCGATAAGGTGTGTATTGCATTTCAATATTCAATGTATACATCAACATGCTCTTTCTTGTGGAATTTTACAATTTCGTTCTTTATTCTTGATTCGTGTATCTATTTCACAAAATGATGATATGTGATAACAATTTATGAGCGGGAAAATCTTAAATTCTGTTCTGACCAAACAACGTTTTCAATCAAATTGATCATAGTTTTGGAATTCAAAAAATAAAAAAGGTCCTAAAATACCCTTAAAGTATTGGAAAGGGTACAAATTACCCTCTATCCACCTATTGGCTCTAAAATACCATTTCCACCCACCTATTGGGTCGAAAATACGCTTGTCATCCACCTTTTGCTTCAAAATTGACGACTTATTTAACGGTTTTATATTTAAACTATTTAAATATTTTTTAAAATACGTGGCTCTCAACTATTTGTTATAATGTAACTTATAAGTATAATTTATAAATCAATCCACTACCCACCCATAACTAATTAAATTCATCTAAATTAATAAACACGTCACATTATTAATGCAAGCTATTGTCAATTAAGGGTTTTTAAAAATTATAGAATTAAATTATCATACATTCAAGTGGCTAATAAAAATCACCAATAAACTTAAAAGTCTGACTATGTTCATCTTAATTATTCTTACGTCTCAATTATAACTTTTTTTTCAAAATAATATATTAAAGGTTTTAAAATAAATCATAAATATTTATAAAATTATATTTAAACAAAGTGCATGAATTAATTCGGGATGTATTACTTCTTTACCTTTAATCATAAATTTCTAATTCAATTTTGAAAGAAAGTGTCCTCCCAAATAAACGGCTCAACCTAAATTTAATTGGCGCTTCGATTCGGACTCGAATAATTTTGGATGTCATTTTCAGGAATCTATAATTTCATCGTGTTTTAGTAGTGTTTATGATGATTTTTATATTTTAATTGGATTATTAATTGGGTGAGGTTTAGTTAGTAATGAGTGGGCTGTGGTTGGTTTATAAATTATATTAATAAATTAGAATTCTAACCAATAGTTGAACGCCAAATATTTTTCAAAATAATTAAACAGTTTAATTTTAAAACAATTAAAAAAAAGTGATCAATTTTGAACCCAAATGTAAATGACAAGGGTATTTTGGAGCCAATAGGTGGATGAAAAGGACATTTTGGAGCCAAAGGTGGATGAAGGGTAATTTTGTAACATTTTCAATAATTCAAGGATATTTTAGGCCCTTTTCCATCCAAAAAAAAACTCCGATTGGTCAGAAATTTGGTAGATTAATAAGAATGACCTAGTAAGAATATAATTTTTTTATATGAGTTTTCGTTCATATTTGATTAAACAGTAGTGAAGTATTAGATTTATGTGTTAACATAGACCTTCCTCCCCATCGTATTAAATTGATACAAGTCACAATGTGTTTAATCGTCTAGTTTTGATAATCTATATCAACTCTCCTAAACTTAGTAATATAAGATTGGATCAATGTAGATAGAGAATTTTCACTTGACTTAGACTAATAAAAGACTTTCCAACTGAGTAAGGTCTGTATAAGTTTATGGAGTGAATAATCGATCATTGTACATGTGTATTGCATGAGTAGTTCTTCAAACCCAACGATAGTCTATTCGAGATGCAAGAATATATATGTATAAATGAGTCTGAAATTTTATTATTTGGAATTATTCGAGATATTAGGATATATTTAATGTATTGTGTCTCATATTCTTAATAGATTTTACGCACCCACTTAGTACTAATTGAGATTTTATTTTGGTAGAGATAAGATATTAATTCAGAGAATGCATTGTACATATATTATGTTAGAAGAAATAATTTTTGATTTCTAACTAGATAACAGATGAGTATTCAATATATTTATTTGTAACAATCCTATCATTGAGTTTAATAAATATTTTATTTCTTGTGGTACATTGATGCATGATTCTTTTATTAATATTATCTCACATAATTAAATTTAATTAATATATCTCATAAGAGAAAGTATCTTTTATATTGAATGAAACTTATTGTACACTAGCATCTAAATTATTTATTTTGAATAGAACTTCGAGGTTGGTTAATGGATGAACATAACGGTTCATTGAAAGTGAATTTCTACAAATATGTAAGTTTTGCTTAAAATAAAAAATAAGAAGGAGACTTTTCCCCTTAAAAAGGAAGAAGTGGTAGTTATAAGTTAGAATTATTCTATCTTGATTTGTGAGGTAAATTAACATTCTGGCAAGAGGTAACTTTGAGTATTTCAAGATTTCCACAAACTATTACTCATGATATGAATATATATATATATATATACACTTTGATGCTTTGGTAGTTTGAATATCTTGATAAACTAATCAAAATATTTAAGATAAACTACTATAGCATCATAGAAATATAAAAAATCATTACAATCTGATTGTAGTAACGTAAATCTCTTTGTAGAAATCATGAGTCACTTATCTTATAGAATAATTGCATTTCAAATTGTCCAATCAGACGCTCTATAGCAGATTGATGTAAAAGAGAAAAGAAGTAGGCTCTTACGAATATGATAAGATTAACTATTGACTTATTATTTGTTATTTTATTTCTTTTGGGATAGGTTCTAATAACTACATATCAAATTCTTAATTCAATTTCTTTCAAATCAATACCTTGGACAACTATAAAACTAGTTGAATTTGACGTAAGTGTAGTCGCTAACATGTTCAGATATAGGATTGTCCAGCACATGTGCTGAGTGGGAGAATATAAAAATTGAAATTAAGAATGGAATGTGTGTTAATTGGATATCCTAAAGAATGAAAAAATGTTTATTATAGTGTCCTAAAGAAAATAAGTCAATTGTTAACACAAATGTTTGATTTCTAGAAAAGGATGATGTTAGTAAACCATGTTCCTACAAGTAAATTAGTTATACGGAAATTGAACAAAGAAATAACAAATAAGTCAATTATAAATTCAAACTCTAAAGAATATTTAATGGGTATGTCAGAGTTGACGTTCCATTACATTTATATAGTGGGAGAAACGTTACTAGACATATAAACTACTATCTCAAGTAGTAGGAGTGATGTTGAACAAATTAAAAGAACACTTCATGAAAAGTTTTTAAAGTTTCAATATCGAAAGATTTTGCAGAAAATAATAAAACTCAAGAACATGAAAGTGGATTATAATAAGTAGTACTTAGTCGTAGTGGGAGAATCATGACGAAGATTGATTTGTTTTGTATGCTTGAGAAAAGTTTTATGATTGATCTCCTGAAAGAAATACACACTTGGAGGGTTTCATGATAAGGTCTCTCAAGATCTAGAACAAAATTGATTTGTTACGACGAAGCACTACTAGACAAAATTGCATGAAAAAATAACTTGATAAATTTTCTTTCGATAATAATAAAATAAAGGACTGCCTGGGAAAAATCTAAATGCATAGTTAAGCGTCTAGGTGAGAGATTTTTAGGGTATATACTATTAATCATGTGTTTCAACATAGTATTCTAACAATTTTCAAGATTAAATATCTAAGTGGGAGATTGTTTGAGTATATACTATTAACCATCCATTTAAATATAGTACGTTATAACAATTGTGATGGTTAAAAGACTAAGTGGGAGATTGTTGGGATGTATACTATTAACCATATGTTAAAAATAATATTTATAAGAGAATAAATATTTGCTCAATTTTAATGGATCATATATTATGGTGTTTATTTACTTATATAGTAGAGGATTTGATGTGTAGAACTTTAGCTTATACAAAGAGGATTAAATCATCAGTTCTTATAAGTATAAAGTTTTTTGTTCACAATTTAGGATGAAAATTGGACATGCCATCAGGCACGATTGTAGCACAAGATTATATGTAATTTATCCTGATTATGGAAATTGTATAATTCCAACTTCTTGTGCTAGTACATTTTGTATGTATTGAAAGTGGCCGAGTAGAAATAGTTGTTTTAAACTAACTAAGAAAAACATATTCTCTAAATAATTAAATGTACTTAGGAAAAAGGGACGGATTTACCCCCCGAACATTAATAAATGGTACGTCTCTGCCCTTCGTTTTATTTTGTGTCCACACAAGCCCCTACTGTCCAATTATAGGTACACATATATCCCTCTCACTAAAGGAAACCTAATTTTTTACACATGTCTTAATCTTATTGAACTAACCGTTTGACCCATTCTTTTAACCCTTAACTAACTATCCGCCCAGAACCCTATACCCACCCAATTTCCTCTGAAATGAATCACAATTAAAAGACCCAAATTAACAGGTTCCCAAATTGACATGCTAATATCAGAACTGCAAGGAAAAGCTTCATATAAGGGATGATCAAACGTTCCGAATTTCTCAGGTTCAGTGCTGCTAAGATAGTAAGACAGTGTACCAGCGTCCCTATTTTGTTTTCATTGATTTTGTTGTCTTGTGCATAGCAATTTTGCTCGAGTGGGAACAGATACGTGAAGGATGACCTTTTAATGAATTGAACTCTAAACTAAAGCAAAGAAGTGTAGATTTGCAACGAATTAGATGCACAATCTCAGTAGGTTCCACTATTTTTATAATTATGCAGAGAAAATTCTTCTATTGTACTTTTATGTTATAGACTATTCAAAGAATTTTTGTTCTTTGGAACTGGAGGGGGTGAACAAAGATTAGGGAGTACTGCGAAGCTGAATATTTACATAAGCTTATAGTTTTATATGCAGTCAGTGTCAAAAGATACAGAAAAAAAAGCGAAAGAAGAGAAACTTCCTGGATTAGCAAATGTTAATTTGGGTCTTGTAATTGTGATTTCTTTTAGAGGAAAGTGGGTGAGTACAGGGTTTTGTGGTGAATAGGTGATTTATGGATTAAAAAAATGGGTCAAACGGATAGTTCAATAGGATTAAGAAACGTGTAAAAAATTAGGGATCCGTTAGTAAGAAGGGTATATGTGTACCTATAGTTGGATAGTATGGGCTTATGTGAATGCAAAGCATAACGGATGTCATAGACGTACCATTTATTAAATTTCGGGGGAAAATTTGTCCTTTTTCCCATGTACTTACATTCTTAATCCTGTTATAACTATTATGATTTGTATATATTAATTATCGTTTTGATTTATTAAAAGGTGATATTCTGAGATGAGTCAATATGCTTGCTAAGTTAGATGATAATAATATATGTTGGTGAAATAATAAGTAAGTTGATGAAATTCATGCCTCCTTATAGAGATTGATTGATATGACCCTTTGAGTAACTTATAAGTTTCATCATGTCAAATCTTGCAAGTGGATTTATTAATTCGACACATGAAATAAGTTAAGTAGTGCTCTAAAAAAATTAATCATTAAACTAAATTTGTCAGTAACTTAATTTATTGATTAGTATCTGAAATCTTAACCTGAGCATACATAAGTGTTTAATGGGGAATTACGAAATAGAGGAGTGCTATTACGAATTTCTAGTGGAATGATTTGTGATTTTGTAACGACCTGTTTAGTCGGTTCGAGAAGTAGAACTATTTTTGATAAAAACTGACTGGGTCGACGGAGCACGCGACGGACCGTCATGGTCATGACGGACCGTGATGGACTCCGTCATCCCATACTTGTGTAATTCCTTTTGTTGCTCTCCTCATTTCCCTTGACGGCAGGTAGGACGAACCGTCTCAGGCACGACGGTCGGTCGAGAGTCTCCGTTCCAAATCACTTCAACTCTGCAAATCTGGGTACAGTGAGCGACTCTCTGAACTCCACGACGGAATTGCAGCAAGGACCGCCGTAGATACGACGGACCGTCACAAGTTTCATTACTGAATTTAACTCTCTGGACTTTGTGACGGACCTGCAGGAGGGCCCATCATAGATATGACGGACCGTCACAAGGTGCGTAACCCCGACTGGGTCGGATTTCTTCTAAAAGTTTTAAAGAGGTATTTTGGACTATTCATGGTTATAATTATGGAATTAGTGGGGTAAGTTTAATAATTTATTTAATTGGGGTTAAAGAAGTTAATAAGGAAATAAATAGTGGGTTACTTTTATCATCTGTTATAATTAATTATATGATAATTAGGGTAAAAGAAAAAGAATTTGGAGAGGGAAAAATAAAAAGAACAGATGAGAACGAACGAGCTGAGAACGAGGAAGAAGGCAAAGGCATTGGGAAGTAGCTTGCTTGATCACGATTCTTCGGTGGAGGTAGGTTATGGTTTATGCTATTTCCTAGTAAACTCTTAATAGCGATTGATATATATTGGGTGGTATTGTAAAGTCTTCTATATGCTTGATTGTGTGTTTGTATGTTGTAATTGTGTAATTGTGGTGGATTAGAATGTTGATACTGTTGAATCTTTAATCTTGAATCCTCTCCGTTAAGATGACGCCTTGGCATAAAGAAGACTTGATGAAATAAAGTAATGAGATTAGTGGATCGGAGTTTCACGTTCTGACACGTAGTATTAGGGTATCGGAGTGTCACGTTCCGACACGTAGTATTAGGGGATCGGAGTGTCACATTCCGACACGTAGTATTAGGGGATCGGAGTGTCACGTTCCGACACGTAGTAGTAGGGGAACGGAGTGTCACATTTCGACACGGTAATATTGGAGGGAATGAATCTTGAATTTATGTTAATGTAATCAAATTCGAAGAACCTATTTTTCCCAAATGAGTATGGTGTGGAGTCTTGAGTCCTCATTGGTGTACTTGGTGTTAGTGTCAATGGTTCTTATACTTGTTGATTGTCACCGGTTAAGTATTATGGTTGATTTTATATTATTATTAATTATATATTGTTTTCTATTTTGAGTTGGCCGATGATACTTACCCAGTACGTGTTCCTTGTACTGACCCCTACTTGTAAGTTTCTTCTTTGCTATTTGTGGAGTGCAGCAAGCGTGCCATCGACTTCTACTCGTCCTCAACTCTAGCCAGTCTTCAGCACATCAGATTTTAGGGTGAGCTATTATTCCTAGCTCGTGCTGGATTCTCTCCTTCACGTCGTGATGTCTTGAAGTTCGGTCATGGACCATCTTTTACTATTTTTAGTTTCTTGAGTACTCTTAGATTTAGAAATTCAAGGATAAATGTTCTCGGTGTGATGACTTCCAGATTTTTGGTAATAATAAGTATTTAACTTTAGAAGTTGTTTTAATTAATTTCGTTAATGAGTTTTGAAGCTTCCGCATTATATTTGTTCATTACGGTTGATATACTGGTTAAATTTTGGGTTTAGATTTGTTTGTTCGCTCACCTAGGAGAGTAAGGGTGGGTGCCACTCGCGGCTCGTTTTGGGTCGTGATAAACTTGGTATCAAAGCGTTAGGTTCGTTGGTCTCATTATACAAGAATGAGTCTAGTAGAGTCTTGAGGAACGGTAGGGGGACGCTTTTACTTTTCTTTGAGAGGCTATACGACTTTAGGAAAATTCTATTCTTTCATTCTTTCGTGCTATTACTTTGATCCAATTGATATCTAGGTGATACAAATTGGTATCTGACATCCTCACTCTATTTCGCAAATGGTTAGAACTAGAGCAACAACAGTGCCAACACCAACACCGGCAAGACAGGGTGCATCTGAGCCAAACATTGGGGCTGTAGCTCAAGGAGGAGCAGTGGCAAGAGGCCGTGGTAGAGGTCGCAGGATGACGATCTCTAGAGGTAGAGGACAAACACCTGGTCCAGCTAGTAATAGGGCGGTGACTCCTCCACCGACTGATGAGGTAGTAAGAGAGGGTGAGGAAGGGGAAAATGAACAGCTGCAAGATGAGGAATTACCACCCCAGCTTACCCCAGAGATGATTAATCGGGTTCTTACTTATCTTAGCGGGTTATCTGATCAGGGCCAGACACCTCCAGTGTTTTCTGCACCAGCACCTCATGTTCCAGGAGTACAACATGAAGCTGCTGTGGCTCCCCGCATGGATGCCTCATTGGAAATAGGCACGTTTCCTCGGTTGACTACAGGGCCTATAATTACAAGTGATCAGCATGAACTTTTCACTAAATTTTTGAAGTTGAAACCTCCAGTCTTCAATGGTGCTGAATCTGAGGATGCCTATGATTTTCTGGTTGATTGTCATGAGCTGCTACATAAGATGGACATAGTAGAACGATTTGGTGTTGAGTTTGTGGCCTATCAGTTTCAGGGGAATGCCATAATCTGGTGGCGCTCGGATGTTGAGTGTCAACCAGCACAGGCATCACCTATGACTTGGGCATCATTCTCTAGATTATTTATGGAGAAGTATATACCCCGGACTTTGAGGGATAGTAGGAGAGATGAGTTCCTGAGCCTAGAGCAAGGAAGGATGTCTGTTGCCGCTTATGAGGCCAAATTTCTTGCGCTATCCAGGTATGCCACCCAGCTTTGCTTCAGTCCACAAGAGCGGATTCGCCGCTTTGTGAAAGGATTAAGGTCAGATTTGCAGATCCCAGCCTTACAGGTAGCTGCTGTAGCAAAATCCTTTCAGGAAGTGGTTGACTTTGTGATAGAGGTGGAGGGGGTGAAGCCCGACAACTTCACCATGGCGTCGACATCTAAGAAGTTCCGTACTGGAGGTGAGTTTAGTGGTTCTTACTCCAGAGGGCAGAGTTCAGGAGGTTACCCAGGCCGACATATTCAGTTTTCACTACAGGCTGTAGTTGGGGGTCCATCGCAGACCAGTCAACATTTCTATGAGTTTGGAGGTTATCCCCAGACTTCGTAATTTTTACAGAGGCCTATGCTTGACTCCAGAGATTGTTATGGATGTGGAGATACTGGACATATTAGGAGGCATTGTCCAAACTAGAGTTACAGACCCTCAATAATTAGAGGTAGAGGTGGTCATGGGAGAGGCCGCCATTCTAGAGGACGTGGTGGCCAAGGTAATGGTGGTCACCAAATTAGCCGAGGTGGCGGGCAAGTTGGAACTACTTCAGCACAACATGGTAGGGGCAACAGGCAGACAGGTGATAGGGCCCATTGTTATGCTTTCCTCGGGAGGTCTGAAGCAGAGACATCTAATGTTGTTATGACATGTAATCTTTCGGTTTGTGATTGCATGGCTTATGTATTATTTGATCCTGGATCCACATTGTCATATGTATCTTCCTCATTTGCTACTGGTCTTGATTACATTGTGACTTGCTTGACATGCCTATTCGTGTCTCTACTCCTGTGGGTGAGTCAGTGATAGTTGATAAGGTGTATAGGTCTTGTCTTGTGGTTTTTGTGGGGAGCAATACTCATGTAGATTTGATTATTCTAGAGATGGTTGATTTTGATGTGATTCTGGGTATGACTTGGCTTTCTCCAAATTTTGCAATCTTAGATTGTAATGCTAAAACTGTGACATTAGCCAAGCCTGGGACAGATCCGCTAGTATGGGAGGGTGACTATATTTCAACTCCAGTTCATATCATCTCCTCTCTTCGTGCTAAGAGAATGGTTAGTAAGCGTTGTTTAGCTTTCTTGGCACATCTCAGGGATGATACTTCCCAAGTGCCTTCGATTGAGTCTGTCTCGATAGTCCGTGAGTTTCTTGATGTGTTTCCTGCAGACCTTCCTTTTATGCCACTGGATAGGGATATTGATTTTTGTATCGATCTGGAGCCGGGTACTCGCCTCATTTCCATACCCCCTTATAGAATGGCTCCAGCTGAGTTAAGAGAGTTTAAGGCCCAACTTCAGGAGTTGTTGGGTAAAGGTTTTATTAGACCAAGTGCATCCCCTTGGGTTGCTCCTGTCTTATTTGTGAAGAAGAAGGATGGGAGTTTTCGGATGTGCATAGACTACAGACAACTGAATAAAGTGACTATTAAGAACAAATATCCTCTTCCTAGCATTGATGATTTGTTCGATCAGTTACAAGGAGCTTGTACCTTTTCAAAAATCAATTTGAGATCTGGTTATCATCAATTGAAAACGGGCAGCAGATGTGCCAAAGTTTGCGTTTCGAACCAGGTATGGGCATTATGAATTCTTAGTAATATCTTTTGGGCTTACGAATGCCCCTGTTGCGTTCATGAGCCTGATGAACGGGATTTTTAAGCCATATCTAGATCTCTTTGATATTGTATTTATTGATGATATACTTATACACTCAAAGAGCAGGAAAGAACATGAAGAACATTTGAAAATTGTATTTGTATTGTTGAGAGAGAAAAGGCTTTATCCCAAATTCTCCAAGTGTGAGTTTTGGTTAGATTTAGTGTCCTTCTTAGTGCACGTGGTTTCCAAGGATGGAGTGATGGTGGATCCATCTAAGATTGAAGTAGTGAAGGATTGGGTAAGACCTACTAATGTTACAGAGGTAACGAGCTTTGTTGGTTTAGCTAGCTACTACCGTCGATTTGTCAAGGGATTTTCTTCTATCACTTCCCAATTGACAAATTTGACTAAGCAGAATGTTCCATTTGTATGGTCGGACGAATGTGAAGAAATCTTCCAGAGCCTCAAAACCATGTTGACTACTGCACCAATTTTTACCTTGCCAGTGGAAGGTAAGAATTTCATTGTTTACTGTGATGCATCTTATTCTGGTTTGGGTGCAGTGCTAATGCGAGAGAGAAATGTAATTGCTTATGCTTTGAGGCAATTGAAAGTACATGAACGTAACTACCCGACCCATGATTTGGAGGTGGCTGCAGTCATGTTTGCATTAAAGCAATGGAGACATTATCTATATGGGGTTAAGTGTGAAGTCTATACAAATCATCATAGTTTACAGTATGTTTTTACTCGGAAAGATTTGAATTTGAGGGAGGGGAGGTGGATGGAACTACTGAAGGACTATGATATTACTATTTTGTATCACCCAGGAAAATCTAATATTGTGGCAAATGCTTTAAGTAGAAAGGCAGGGAGCATGGGAAGTTTAGCCCACTTACAGGTTTCTAGGCGCCCATTGGCTAGAGAGGTTCAGACTCTGGCTAATGACTTTATGAGGCTGGAAGTACTAGATAAGGGAGGATTTTTGGGCTGCGTGGAGGCAAGATCTTCTTTTCTTGACAAGGTTAAGGGAAAAAGTTTACTGATGAGAAGCTGAGCCGAATTCGAGATATGGTATTACGAGGTGAGGCTAAAGAGGTAATAATTGATGAGGAAGGAGTTTTGAGAAATAAGGGAAGGGTATGTGTGCCCCGTGTTGATAATTTGATTCACACTATTCTTATAGAGGCTCATTGTTCAAGGTATTCTATACATCCTTGTGCAACCAAGATGTATCGTTACCTAAAGCAACATTTTTGGTGGAGTAGAATGAAGTGTGACATTGTTGATTTTGTTGCCCAATGCCCGAATTGTCAGCAGGTAAAGTATGAACACCAGAGGCCCGGAGGAACACTTCTGAAAATGCCCATTCCTGAATGGAAATGGGAAAGAATTGCAATGGATTTTGTGGTTGGTCTTCCAAAGACTTTGGGTATGTTTGATTCTATTTGGGTAATTGTTGACAGTAACTAAGTCTTCTCACTTTATTCCGGTCAAGGTGACTTACAATGCAGAGATGTTAGCCAAACTCTATATCTCAGAAATTGTTCGATTGCATGGAGTTCCACTTTCCATCATATCAGATAGAGGTACGCAATTTACTTCTATGTTTTGGAGAACATTGCATGCTGAATTAGGTAATAGGTTGGATCTTAGAACTGCATTTCACCCTCAGACCGATGGTCAGTCTGAGCGAACAATTCAGGTGTTGGAGGATATGCTTCGTGCATGTGTGATAGAATTTGGTGGTCATTGGGATAACTTCTTACCCTTAGCTGAGTTTTCATACAATAATAGCTATCACTCAAGTATTGATATGGCCCCATTTGAGGCACTGTATGGGAGGAGATGTAGGTCTCCCATTGGTTGGTTTGATGCATTTGAGGTGAGACCATGGGGTACCGATCTCTTGAGGGAATCGTTAGATAAAGTAAAATTCATTCAAGAGAAGCTTCTAGCAGCTCAGAACAGGCAGAAATAATATGAATATCGAAAGGTTAGGGACTTGGATTTTATGGAGGGTGAACAAGTCTTGCTGAAGGTTTCACCCATGAAAGAGGTGATGCGGTTTGGGAAGCGAGGTAAGCTTAGTCCGAGGTATATTGGTCCATTTGAAGTTCTGAAGCGCGTGGGGGAGGTGTCTTATGAATTGGCATTGCCTCCAGGACTCTCAGGAGTGCACCCGGTATTTCATGTGACTATGCTGAAAAAATACCATGGAGATGGAAACTACATTATTCGTTGGGATTCAGTTCTCCTTGATGAGAATTTGTCTTATGAGGAGGATCCTGTTGCTATTTCAGGTAGAGATGTCCGCAAGTTGAGATCAAAGGAGATTGCATCTATCAAGGTTCGATGGAAGAATCGGCCAGTTGAAGAGTCTACTTGGGAGAATGAGGCTAATATGCAAGAAAGATATCCACATCTTTTTACAGATTCAGGTACTCTTTCTCGCCCTTGCTTTTCTTCTTGTGATCGTTTGGGGACGAACGATGGGTAAATTGGTATCTATCGTAACGAACTATTTAGTCGGTTCGAGCAGTAGACCTATTTTTGATAAAAACTGACTGGGTCGACGAAGCACGCGACGGACCGTCATGGTCACGACGGACCGTGATGAACTCCGTCGTCCCATACTTGTGTAATTCCTTCTGTTGCTCTCCTCATTACCCTTGGCGACAGGTAGGACGAACCGTCATAGGCACGACGGTCGGTCGAGAGTCTCCGTTCAAAAACACTTCAACTCTGAAAATCTGGGTACTGGGAGTGACTCTCTGAACTCTACGACAGAATTGTAGCACGGACCGTCGTAGATACGACGGACCGTCATAAGTTTCATTACTGAATTTAACTCTCTGGACTTTGTGACGGATCTACAGGACGGCCCGTCATAGATATGACTAACCGTCACAAGCTGCGTAACCCCGACTGGGTGGGATTTCTGCTAAAAGTTTTAAAGGGGTGTTTTGGACTTTTTATGGTTATAATTATGGAATTAGTGGGGTAAGTTTAATAATTTATTTAATTGGGGGTTAAAGAAGTTAATAAGGAAATAAATAGTGGGTTACTTTTATCATCTATTATAATTGATTATATGATAATTAGGGTAAAAGAAAAAGAATTTGGAGAGGGAAAAATAAAAAGAACAGAGTAGAACGAACGAGCGAGAGAGAGAGAACGAAGAAGAAGGCAAAGGCATTGGGAAGTATCTTGCTTGATCACGATTCTTCGGTGGAGGTAGGTTATGGTTTATGCTATTTCCTACTAAACTCTTAATAGATTGATATGTATTGGGTGGTATTGTAAAGTCTCATATATGGTTGATTGTGTGTTTGTATGTTGTATTTGTGTAATTGTGGTGGATTAGAATGTTGATACTGTTGAATCTTTAATCTTGAATCATCTCTGTTAAGATGATGCCTTGGCATAAAGAAGACTTGATGAAATAAAGTAATGAGATTAGTGGATCACAGTGTCACGTTCCGACACGTAGTATTAGGGGATTGGGGTGTCACATTCCGACACATAGTATTAGGGGATCGGAGTGTCACGTTCCGACACGTAGTATTAGGGGATCGGAGTGTCACGTTCCGACACGTAGTATTAGGGGATCGGAGTGTCACGTTCCGACACGTAGTAGTAGGGGAACGGAGTGTCACGTTCCGACACCGTAATATTGGAGGGAATGAATCTTGAATTTATGTTAATGTAATCAAATTCAAAGAACCTATTTTTCCTAAATGAGTATGGTGTGGAGGCTTGAGTCCTCATAGGTGTACTTGGTGTTATTGTCAATGGTTCTTATACTTGTTGATTATCACCGGTTAAGTATTATGGTTGATTTTATATTATTATTCAGTATATATTGTTTTCTATTTTGAGTTGGCCGATGATACTTACTCAGTACGTGTTCCTTGTACTGACCCCTACTTGTAATTTTCTTCTTTGCTATTTGTGGAGTGCAGCAAGCGTGCCATTGACTTCGATTCTTCCTCAACTCTAGCCAGTCTTCAGCACATCAGATTTCAGGGTGAGCTATTATTCCTAACTCGTGCTGGATTCTCTCCTTCATGTCGTGATGTCTTGAAATTCGGACATGGACTATCTTTTACTATTTTTAGCTTCTTGAGTACTCTTAGATTTAGAAATTCGAGGATAGATATTCTTGGTGTGATGACTTCTAGATTTTAGAAATAATAAATATTTAACTTTAGAAGTTGTTTTAATTAATTTGTTAATGAGTTTTGAAGCTTCCGCATTATATTTGTTCATTATGGTTGATATACTGGTAAAATTTGGGGTTTAGATTTGTTGGTTCGCTCACCTAGGAGAGTAAGGGTGGGTGCCACTCGCGGCTCGTTTTGGGTCTTGATAGATTGAATATGGTAATAATAATTCAAATTAATTATTTGGAATTATTTTCATAATAGGAAGCCTCAGTAATCAATTTTGTGGTCCGTATAGTTCCCATAAATAGGGATTCTCCTAACCTAGATAATAGAGGATTAGTTTTCTGTTCGATACTTGCCCAGTCAAGTATTAAGAGAGTTTGATTGTGACGTAAGATCAATGTAGAAGATCATAGCTACCTTGTCGATTTGTTTGAAGGTCTGTGGAACTTGGGAATTCGCTTGAAAGTATCGTTCATGCTTCAAGAGGCAATTATTATATAAAATTTTAATATGTTTATGTGTTCTAGCATATTTTATGTGTTCTAGCATGTTTTATGTATTCTAGCATAAAGAGTACTAGTTATTTATTATTTATATAAGCAGTAAAGATCCTAATATGCTTTTGCTGCATATATGTTTTCTAATAACATTTTTTTTTATTAAATCTAATTATTTTCAAGAAAAGCAACACCCAGAGGTTGATTTGTTTAAAATATTCTTATTAGTCATAATTTTGGTATTGTGCATAATATTAAATATTGACACTCAATTTTGGTCGACCTTTAATCCTTTTTGAAATGATATTCGATTGAATATGTATTTTAAAATATATTTTCAGTCTAAAATTTTAGTTGATTTTTTTTAAAAATTATATATTTTAGTATGCTCGTTTTTTTTAAAATTATCATAAATATATTAAAATATTTCAAAAATCAATTATAAAACTCGAAATAGTTATTTTGTTAAAATGTTTTTAAAATTAAGTGATTTTAAATTAAAAAATTATTTTGATATATGTAGTATTTTAATTGAATAGCCTTTTTCATAAATTTCCTCAAAATTATTTAAATTGTAGCCTGTTCTGATCTAATCCCTTTCAATTATAGTCACCTTATATTTTGATTCTAGACTCAATAATTCAATTGTTATTTCTATTATAACCTTTTAAAACCAAATTTGAGAACCTCATTATTTATATCCAAACTATTGATCTCTCATTTTCAAACTCAGCCATAAATATATTTTAAAATCAACAACTCAGATCTCATAAGTCCATCTTTCCTATTCTGAAAATACAAAAGACAAAAATCCCTAATTTTTCCTCATTCTTTCCTCTCCTCTTCCAAATAGCGCCGCTGCCTCATCCATCTCTTTAGCTCCACTTACCCTGCGAGGATGGACACCAGGCAGCCTCCTCTCCCTCTCTCTTCCCTCCTCTTCTGCTCTCCTCCTTCGTTTTCTTCTTTTCCTCTCTTTCGCTGCTCCGACTAGTAGCGTTGGTCGACGAAACGCGAGTCAGCGTCTCCGCTACTCTCTTCTCCTCGAACTTCCGTCGAGGAGATCGTTAATATCAGCTCTGGCAAAAAGATAACACCAACTAGAAGTAGCCGCCGAACATGTAGCAGCCAGTAGCAGCGAGCACCGGCGAGACAACAACAACCAGCGTGAGAGCTAGCTCCGACCTGCAGCGCATCGCGAGAACAGCCAACAACCATGCGAACTTCCTCGCTTCCTCCAGCTCCGACCTTCGAGCTCCGTGACAGGCGGTGACCAAGAGTTTTTTAATGATAGAAGATACTACATTCTTTTGAAAGACATTTTCGGTCAAACAATAGGTAGAAAAAACTTCTGGAGATTTTCTTTCAGGAATTTCACTAATTAGAAAGAATTCTCTATGGATAGAAATGGTCTACCTCAACAGTAGAAGCATTTTTTTAATACCTTAGTAGTCTTTTAATTTCATTTTTGTTATAAACAATTTGTATTATAGTAAATCTTGCAGGATATAGTTAGGAATCCTACTTGGGGATTAAGTAAGTTTTCCCTATAAATAAAAGCTTTTCCTTCGTTGTAAATAAGATTGGTGAAAGATCAATGAATTCTGAATATACTTCAAGAGAAATAAGAAGTCTTTTCTCTTCTCCCTACTTTCTTCTTCTTCTAGATTTATATAGTTTCATAACACGTTATAAGCACGATTGTCATATTCGTAAATAATTATGAAGAAGGCGGAAAAAGTGCAAAAGAGATCTTGAATAAGTTATTCAATAAGGTACTTATATTTTGAAGGTGTGATTTATCTTTATGTTATAATTATTTATGTAATAGATCTAGAGGTACCATCTAAAGTAAGTATTTAAACAGACTTGTCGACAAACTATATGTTAAATTTTAATCGACTGTGAAGAGAATTCCTTATTTTATTTAAATAATTAAATAAGAATAATTTAGTGAAAGATATGTTTTCAACATTTATATGAGGTATGTGATCTGTTAAGCTATATTTATTAACTACTAAGGTTGATTATAATAAATCAATAATCTCAATTTTGTGTATAATCATAATGTACGATCATAATAATGATCATCAAAAGTGATAAAATTGCAATTATTTTCAAAGGCTTGAGGTTGAGCCTCATTGTGGATAAGACAATGAATTTAATCTATATCGCACAAAAAGAATAAGACGATGGATTTACGTCCAATCGCACCAAAAGGGTAAGACATCAGAAGTCTTAATTCTTTGTGATGAAAGATGTTGGATTCAAGTCATATCTCGTTTAAGCATATCCATTCCCCAAAGTGAATGTAGTAGTGCATAAATATCTAAAAGAAGACAACAGATTAAATGATGCACATGAATATGGAATGAGGTACTAAGTTATCAAAATTTGATGTAAGTAGATGATTGTGTTCCATTGATGAAGAATGAGAGCCTTTGATAAATGCTAAAAATACAGATCCATTCTTTAGAGTGAATGAGGTGATATGTCACCATGCTAGACGTGAATTTTCTTGTACTGCTTGTTAACAAGTCAAGTTAATTGTGAGACCATCATAAACGAAAGTTGAGATTGAATTCTCTGCATTCTAGGAACGTATACAGATATCTATGGACCTAATCATCCACTTAGTGGATTGTTTAGATATTTAATGGTCCTAATAAATGTTTCTTCTATATGGTCTCTTGTGTGCCTATTATTATCTCGCATCTTGATGTTTGAAAAAATGTTGGCACTAATAATATGTTACATGCACAATTTTCTTCAGATTAGTTCATTTAATGATGAGATTACAACTCACCTAAAGGGTGGAGTAATTGAGCATAAATAATTAATCTTGGATTAATAAAATTGAAATTTACTCATATAAATTTACTTAAGCAAAAGACACATGACGTAGAAAACTTTGAGGTTACGAGTACTAATAATTTTGTTAGTTGGCATGAATAATTTGATCATCCCAAAGATGTGCATACTGAGTAATGGACATACGTTGAAAAACTAGAAGATTCTTGAAGAATTCTTTACGTTGCTTGTTCTCGTGATAAAGTTTATTGGTTCAACTAAAGTTGGGACTAAATCCCTAAATTCTGAAAAGTATAAAAGGTGAATATAGGCCCGTTCACCTATCATGTGATATGATAAAAAGATGCTTATATAAGATAATCATATGTGTTTTTGTTGTCAACATATAGTTTGAAATTCACAAAATTATTTGTGCAAAAATAATTGAGTTAAGAGCACAATTTCAGAATATGTAATCAAGAAAATTTATCTTGATAATATTGATAAATATTGAAAATGATGTGACACTAAATGTCTCAAATATTAAAATCATTGTTTATGAAAATAAAGTTTTATATGTTGATATGAAATATGATATTACATACAAACATAATTGTATGAATCAAACCAATAAGTTATGATCAATTTTTCTATTAATTGTTTTATAGTCAGGTACCTAATAGTTTTCATCTAATTATTTTGATGTGCAATATATGATTAATGAATATACTATGATGCACAAAGATAGATTCTCCAAAAGATTGAGACATATGTTAGTTTGTCTAACATAAAGGGGAGATTAGAAGCAACACAAAAGTTGTAAATACTTCTATTGAATGTACCTTAAGGATAAAGTCTATGACATACATGAAGCATGATAGACTAATCAATTCTAAATAAAATAATCTTTGAAAAGGGGGGAGGATCAAAGTATCAAAATGATCATAATAAGGAGACAATGTGCTCTTTGAGAGACTATGACATAACACTTTATGAAACCTCATGAGAGGGGTAGGTGCCTAAAAATAATGAAATGATGAGATCTCAATAAGTTTTGTCATATTGTGAATCGATACAAAATGATATATCGTTGACGATATCTTTGATACAATAGCGCGCAATATTGTAAAAGATTATGAGGATATGGATTCTACATCTATTAAAGCATGCTTGTGTATAAATAATTATAAAGTGAAAAGTGGAATGATGCATCTTGGTAAGCGTAAAACTTGTTTAACTTGCAATCCAGGCACTAGAAGATGTCATACATCTAATATTGAATGTTGTTACTTGACAAAATTGATAATAAAATATCCAATGCTTGTGTAGAGCATATACAAGTATTGTTATGCAAGTTGATAAATATAATTGAAACTCTTAAAGAATTTTCAAAAGACAATAGACTATTTGCTTAAAGAAGTTAAAGTAAGGAACTTGCAGAAATCGTTGACCCTGAAGGGAAGATTTATAAAAATAGATAGAAACAAACTTATTTCGTCAAGGTTTTTCTACACTTATAAGCTCCCAAGGATGGTGATATCAACATGCAATAGGTCTGTTCAAGTAATATATTGTTGATTTATTCACCAAGTCTCTACCAAGTACAACTTTCAAGAAGATGATGCACAAACTTGAAAAACAGAAGATTCTAGTGTCGGAATAGATGTTGTCATTAGGGGAAGTTAATACGCGATGTACTCTTTTTTCCTCACAAGGTTTTGTCCCACTAGGTATTTCTTTGTAAGGTTTTTAACGAGGAATCCATAATGCGTATTATTAGACATGTGTACTCTTTTTCATTCACTAGATTTTTTCCCACTGGGTTTTATATAGTAAGGTTTTAACGAGGCAAATAATCTACCGATATTCAAGGGCGAGTGTTATAAACAATTTATATTATAGTGAATGTCTAATTATGTGGAGTCCTTGTAGGATATGGTTAGGAATCCTATTTGGGGACCAAGTAAGGGTTTTCCTATAAATAAAGGATTTTCCTTCATTGTAAATAAGATTGGTGAAAGATCAATGAATCCTGAATATACTTCAAGAGAAATAAGAAGTCTTTTCTCTTCTCCCTACTTTTTTCTACTTCTAAATTTATATAGTTTCATAAAAATTTTAAGTTTTTTATTTTTCTAAAAGAATACGTTTTTCTATATTTGGTAACACTTTAATTCAAAAACTCTATGGGATTGTTTTTACCATAAGATCTTAAGAGAATTATTGTACTTTCTTTAATTTAAAATCACAAAATTAAAATTTTTGCCTTATTTTCTTAAAATTCTTACCTACAGAATACACTTAAATTTAAATGGAAGAATGGATTTTTTTTCATTGTCAATGGAGGAGATGAATTGAAGCAGTATCTCTCCTTCTCACAAATAAATGTGTCAATGCTAGTTCCAGTGTTAATAGACCCTTTTAGACAAAGAAGAGGAGATTTGGAGCAGTAGCTCTGCTACTCACAAAATAAATGTGTATGATATGGGCACAAACACACTTATAGGATGATTGTGCTAAACATTGACATTTTCCTAGAAGTCACATGCTTTTCATTTTTCAGGTTGTGGATACATGCTAATGATCTGCGAATATTAGGAATGATGTATCATGGTGTTGACTTGCCATCCTTTATCTCTGGAACTTTTTTTTGCTGGAAATGCCAAGAATAGTATGAAGGTGTTCCCGTTATGTTTCAACTTGTTTGCTACAATAGATGAAAACAACAAGGATTTAAGTCCTAGTAAAAGGTACAAATATGACTTCCCTCTCTCTTTGATACAAAATAATTTATGGTGCTCAAAACAAAAAAATACATAATTTCAGGGTGCACTCTTACTGCATCATTTTTATTTATGTTTATCATTAAAGTAGTTTATAAATACATTATTTCAGGGTGAATTTAAAAGTGCTTGTTTTGAAGTTTTCAGGTTCATCATTAAGTGTAAAGTACTTGTACAAATTTGACACATCACACATGCACTAATGAATCCAGGCTTAAGCTATCATACATTGTTTAATTAACTTACGCCGTCTTGATTTAGTAGAGATTACAAGTAATGCCTTCTATTCTTGTCACGCCTCGAGCTACCCCGAGACGCGGACACGAGACCTAGGACCAGAAGTGATCCCAAGCTAACCCTGCAGGCATGATTATGAACATATTAAAAAGAATAAACTGAATGCGGAAGCTAAATAATAATTTGAAATGATAAGATGGGGAATACCCATATTCTATAATTGAGATAAATGAAATAATGATGAATTTAATACAAAGAAGTTATTAACTCAATACAAAGTTGAAACTATGTCTGAAATAAACCTCTAACTAACTAGAAGTGTTGGGACAAATTCCAGCTAAGTCTAGCAAAAACTTAAACTAAAGGACTAAATATTTAAAAGAAACTGATGACTATTGTTCTCAGAGAATGAGGGCTCACCACTAAATCTGCTGAACTGCAGACCGAGAATCAATCTAAGCGTGATATAGTTGTTGAGAACCTGAATATACATCACGAGAAGATGTAACACACATATGCGGCAATACTTGAAAGGTACTGAGCATGCAAGATAGAGTAAAGTTGAACCAAAATATAACTGAACAAGCAAAAAGCAAGTAAAAATGTTCTGAACATGATATACTAATGCTGAGCTAACTGAATTCAATAACAAATTTATAACATGGTGAAACTGAATACTAAATATACTGACAAATGGTTAATGCAATAGATTCTAACTGAACCGTGGGAGATACTAATAACCGATAATAACATCACATGAGCTAAATGTGGAGTTCGATGTACGCTTCCACGAGAGGACCCAATATATCCTGCCAAAGATATAGAGGCATACTGAAATGATCACTAAACTGATGCCACAAAGGGGACTTACAACCTACATGACTAGTAGTTCTGGGACTAATTGGGTACGCTGAACCTTAGTCCAACTCGGTATTATGCTACTCCTCACGAATAATGTGATGAAAACATTATGATTGAATTTTTGTAAATACTAGAGATCTCAAAATTGAACAGGCAAAATGAGAATGCAACAATTAATCTGATAATGATGCATTATTAAGTGAGGCATGTATATCAAAAGTAACTGAAATATCTGACCTAGCATGTGTAATTCAAGATATAAAGAAGTACCTAGCTAGGGTTCTAATATTCATGCGATAAACTAAATAATAACATTACAATCTGATTTGGAACATATATTTAACTATTTTATGATGATTTACTATAATTCTGGAAACCCTAGGTTTAATCATGATAACAGAATCAAGAATTGACCGAAAACTAGAGATCTTATGGGTGAAAGGAACACACTAGTGAAATTTCACATATGGAATACCTGGTGAAGAAATTCATGAAGAAATATTTAGTTTTCTTGGCTGGAATGGAGGGAACCTTGTGTGTTCTTGAACTAGGGTTCTTGACCTTATTCTCCTTTCTTGGTTCTAATTTTCCAAGTTTAGATTTAATGATTTGACTTAAGTAAATTTTAATTATGTTTCTCGGCTTAAACTGACTAAAATATGATGATTTATGATTAAAATGACGTATCTTAGGGTTTAAATGAAGTAGGAAAAGATCAAAAGACCCTTGAGTTAACTGTTGTCGGACCAAACGACGACCTAGACTGACAAGCCATCGTTCAATCGACGGTCTGTCGTTTGGGTCCGTAGGTTTGATCTGTTCAACATACCTTTACTAAAATGAGCACAACTTTTTACTTGGAGATTTGATTTTAGAAAACTTAGTGGCTATGACAAGTTAATTCATTATTAATTATTTCATAGTTCATGTAACACCTAATTCATTTTGTGCTAAGAGTAATGATCATTTTATGTTGACCCAACAACATTTCCCCCCTAACTATCTGCTAATTTTCACCTACGGTCCGTAGGTCCATCTACTCACCATACTGGTCGATCGTGGTTCATGTCAAAGGTTGGGTAAGTGGGCTGTTGATCGACAAACATAGACTAGAGATCGTAGTCTGACTTACGGACTATAGGTCTGTCCGCGGATCGACACTTAACCAATTTTTTGGCTGCATCATGGGAGAGTTTCAGTCACAAACGACGGATGTGCATTAGGGGGCGTAGTTCAGGCTATGGTCAGTCGATGGTAACCGTTAATTGCACCTACAAATTTTTGAAAAGCTGATTTTGGTCTGTTTTGGATATAGGGTGTTACAACTCTATTGTAGGCGCAAATATAATTGTGTGCTTACTGTGGTTGGAACTCTAGGCGTGCGATACAGGTCATTGATCAAGTGTTTCCAAAGGTATTGCTTCTTGCGCTCTAATATCTATGAATTTTCAAGGCATATGAAGTTAAAGTTTAGCTTGTTAGATTCGATGCTCCCTCTGCCTTATTTCTTCTTTTATTGTCAGTTAAAAGACTGATTAATACTTTTGTGTGAACAATCATTTTTCCCAAGCGATACTTCTATTGGCGTTAGAACTTAGCTATGCTTTTTGGTTCATATCATCTAACTATAAGAACATTATCAATATGTTCTTATATTTTTATTGTGGAGAGCTATTAAGTATATAAAATATCGTGTAGATACCTACTTGCTTTTTTATAGAGAAATTTCATCCGGAATCTTGTATAAGAATACATTTCCTATATACTAACTTTTGACTTCTTAAAATGGTGTTGTTCCTCTTCTAGGATGCAACTGTTCAACCTACGTTGGTGATTTTTTACTTTGGTGATTTTCTTGCAAAATTGATTTGTGTCCATCATGTAATGATAATAAACTTTTAGTTAGGAATAATATGTTTGTTTAGCATATGTACCTACACTAGTTGATCCTATTGATGACATAATTAATTTTCTTTCATGATCGATTTGTATCTATCTGGTTTTGATACTAATCTTTAATTTTGGAATAATGTGTTTGTTAAGTTTAATACCAACACTAGTTGATTTCATTGATGACAAAATGATTTTCTCGCAAGATCAATTTGTGTCCATCTAGTGTTGATATTAAGCTTTAATTTTGGAATAGTATGTTCGTTAAGCATAAGTACAAACACTAGTTGATCTTATTGATTATAAAATTTATTTTCTTGCAAAATCGATTTGTGTCAATCTAGTGTTGATATTAAGCTTTAATTTAGGAATGATGTGTCTGTTAATCATAATTACTAAAACTAGTTGATCCTATTGATGAGAAAATCGATTTCATTGCGAGATTGATTTTGTTCATCTGGTATTGATATTATGCTTCAATTTAGGAATAATGTGTCGGTTAAGCATAACTACCAACACGTGTTGATCCATCTAGTATTAACACTTAGCTTTAAATTAGTTTTGACTTGTTTAGTTGTTGTAATAAGTTCAAATGAATTTCAATTAACCCCTAGCTTGTTTGAATCATAATTTAACATAATATGGATTAGTTGATGGATTTAGTTGTTGAAATTAAGTCAAAATTAGTTAGAGTTAAAGTTGTTTAGTTATTTAAATAAGTTCAAATAAATAATGGGGTTTAGGTTGTGGATTTAATTTTTTGAATTAAGTTAAAACTAGTTAGAGTTAAAAATTTTTAGTCTTTTTAAAAATGTTAAAATAAATAATTATAACAACCCTAAAAAAATGAATATGCTAAGTAATGTTTAGTGTGTCTAGAATGCCTACAATTAGACCGGATTCACACGGATTGATGTGCGTAGAACCAGACCTCTGAACCCTTGTGACAGCCAAGCCAACTAACTTGGAGAGTTAGTTGAGCTAGGAAAGGTCGGGTCCAGCCATGTAGGGCTCCTGAATATGAAGATTTAAGTGGATGAGTCTTTACCCGACTTAATAAAGGGAAATCTTTAGTTTAGAGGGTTAGGGATAAAATGGTCTTTTTTAAGGCTAAGGGTAGTATCGTAATTACACTTAATATGTAATTAATTATTCAATTAATATGGTGGAGGGGCATTTTGGGTAGAAAGAACCAAAATTGCCCACTGAGCAAAATCTTGCACCACCCGGGTTCGAAACTAGGTGGGAGCAATGATTTTACTTGATTATTTATATTGGAGAATTAATCTAATTAATTAATAGTTAAATGCTGATTTAAGAAAAAAGCAAATAAAATTATTATTAATTAATTAATTAATTAATGGGGCGGTTTGGGTCGGGTCGACCCGAAGGGACCCTTTTTCGTGATAGGGATGTCATGAGTTCGATCCTCGACACAAGCAACACCCAAGTGAATTAAAATGGGGTTTAAAATCTGAATTTTTTGTAAGGGCAATAAGGTCCTTTCACATATGATTTAAAAAAAATCAGATTTTTACAATTTAACAAAACCTTATTTTTACTAAGTCTAAAATTACAATCCTAATCCTAAGGAACCAGTCACTTCTCACGTTTATCGTCTCTCTTTCACGATCAACTCACTCACTTTTGCGTTCTATCTTCTATCGAAGTACAAGAACAGAAAACACAACCAAAAGTTCTTCAAACTTGAAGAATTTACACGTCAAAAACATAGACAAAAAGCTAACCAAAAAGGTAAAGCAAAAAGAAGGGTTTTTTTGTCTTGTTTTGTGTTGAAGTTTCGGGACTTGGACGTGAATTTGGAAAGGGTTTTGGACAGCAGGTCGTGTGTTGAACAACCCTAAAGTCTGGTATGGTTTTCTCTCCTGGACTCCTTTCTCCAAGAGAATTTCCTTTCCACGAATTCAATGAATTTTGATACTAGGGTTTTTCCCGTTCTTGTCGAACTCCTTTTCCATAGTATCCTTTTGATTTCAATCTGAAATAGGTTAGAGATCATGTTGTTGGTATGTTTGCTGGTAGTTTAAGTATGAAGTGTGATTTTCGTGATAATGTGTTCAAGATTATGTGTTTGGAATTGTAAGCATGTTATTTTATGCCAACCGAAAGTTTGTGAAAGTTATGTTTGTGCAAATGTTTGTGTAAATTATGATGTGCAAAAGTGGTGTAATGTTACTAGATTTAATGGTAATTCTTGGCTGAATATAACCATATAAAAATATACTTAAATATGCACCAAATGATTCATGAAACGTCCTAAGATCTAATGAACAAATGATGATAACAAAGAGCATAAAGTAGTGAACAAATTTCCAGCATTTGGTAGGTAGGGTTCGGCCAATCAAAGTGGTATAAACTGCAACGAAAAATTAATGTAACATAAGTGAAATCACTAAGGATTGAACCCAAGACATCATTACATGAAAGCTACAAAAAATCCAACAAAATATTAAGACAAAAATGGATTGGAGGAGACTAAATTCCAGCTTGCTGGAAAATTGTAGTCTCGACCAACTTTTAAAAAATGAACTTTGTTTTTTTTTTAAAAATGTGAGGTCATTGGGGATTGAACCCATGACCTCAGTAAATGAAAATTTCATAAAATTTTGGTGAGAAAAATGATAGAAAAAATAGATTTGGTAAGTGGAGATTGAACCCACAACCTCTTGAATGGATGAGAGAGTTAGGAATAAAATAAAGGAGATAATAAACGTGGAGAGTGGGGGATTGAACGCACAACTTCTTGGATAGGTGAGAAAGTTAAGAGATAAATTAAACGAAAAATAATGAGCTTGTGGGGGATTTAACCACAACCTCCTTGCCTTAAAATGAAAAAAACAGAGGAGAACAAGAAAGAAATATTATGGGGTTGATGGAAATTGAACTAGGGTCTCCCAAATCTAAAAAATGCAATTATCGAGTTTAAAATAATATTAATTATTGACCAACGGATTCGAAATCGGGTTCCCTTGCCCAATTTTGTTTTGAGACATAAGTCATAAGTAAACAAATATTTAATGAATGCTGCCTCTAAAGATAGAAATCATTATCTTGGAATATCTACAAGATTCATAAGTCTTGTATCACATAATCTTCGGTAAACATGAATCACTTTGACAAACTATGAATAAAGCCTCATGGACTGTATGTGTGCACTCATAAGTCTAGCATACATTTAAAAGTAAGTGAGCCTAATATATATGTGATAAAATGATGTAACCCTAGAAGGGTTAAATAGGAGTGTGAAACACACTATGGCCAAGTGCATTGACATATGATGAAATGAACATTCACGTGAAGGGGAGAGTAAATATGAAAAGAAAATGTGTTAAAGTTAATGAATGAGGTGTCAATATGATAAGAGGCTAATGTTAAAGATGAGAGCAATCTCAACTGAGCCTAAGTAAATGTTACCAAAACGTGCTCACCTATGAGAGTGTAAAGCTAATGAAGAGATCAAACTTTATGAACACTCTAATGAATATATTGAAGTTAATGCATACTTAATACTAATGATGAGATGAGAAATCATCTAATGAGCTATGATTTCCTTATGCTAGAAGCCAACTTCCATGATGTATCAATTGAATATGATGGAACTTTATACTTAGCACCGATAGGTTAGCTATGAGTAGTGATGCCTTCCTTCGGGAAGGGCGGAGGTTCAAGTAACTCTCATGATATGAGATTGTTCGACATGCCAGGTATGAATCTACTTATATCTCCTAGTTTTTGAACCTACACTGCCAATATAGGGATCTAGCAGAGTTCAATTCCCTATATACACTAACATGTTTTGGTTCACTTTGGCCGGTGATTCCACCTCTTTTGGGTGTGGGAATTACATACTGAATTTCATGATGCTTACATTATCTATATCGGTTAAGGTTAAAGATCCTAAATAAAGAATGATGCCAGCCTCAACGAATGCACATAATGAAATGAACGATACCAAATGTGTTAGGATAGGATAATCAATAGGTGATCTAGACTTAAGTAATAACACTAGGTTATTTTTGATCATTGCACGGCGAACTTGATGAGTCTTAAACTATATCCTAGGTATGACTTGTGGCTGCACTAATATATGAAAGAATGAAAATGAAGTACGTATGAATGAATGAAGCATACTCTGTGTTTGTTAAAGAAGGCTTCCTAGTTGAGGTCCCATATGTTGAGCCCTCATTTTGGGAAGTCCTAATGTTAAGTCCATGTTTCCAAGGTCTAATGGCATATGGAAGAGTGATATGAACGATGTGATATGATATGTGTAATATGTTATGAGTTGTTTGAAAAATGATAAGTATAATGATACATGTTACTCTCATGGCATGACTTTCCTAATTCGAAATTGGCAAGTCCACTGACTTGACATTCCATAATTCATATCGATAGGAAAGAACTCTTCTTAATCACGCATGTCCTTGGTGTGTGCTTGCATATACTCATACTTAATACAAGTTTATACTAATCCCATACAACTTTACATTTTTAGGTGCATGCACAGGTGGATGTTAAAGTTTACAGGTCGACACTGAAGCTATCCGGACGTTGAGCATTCATCCGGATTTAGTAGGACCTCATGCTTTCGAGGACGCTTGACCATTATATTCTAGTTTATATATAGGTTTGAGTAAGTGGAGTATTTTACAATAGCGTTTCTGTCTCATCCTATTTCAGACATTGTATTGGTGTCATTTTTGCAAGTATACACTTAATGTAGTATGAAACTATTTTTTTCATTTGATGATCTTAATATTACATGGTTGATTGTGAACTTTATGAGTTTAAGTAGAATGTATTATATGAATGTTAAGTAACAAAAAGTTTAAATTTTTTGCTAAAATTAACCTTGATGAAGTAACGATGACGTATGTAGGCTTGTATGCGACCTTTGAGAGGTCAATGACCCAGGTCTCGGCTGGAGTCTAGACTCTGATCGTGACAAAGTTGGTATCAGAGCACTAGGTTAATTTCGAGGATAATAAGTTCACATCAACCATATTGAGTAGTTTCTAGGTCGTAGTATTGAAGTGTACCATTATCCTGAATTAGAGACTGCATGGTGCGTAGGAAAATTTCCTTCTTCTAATCTTATCGTGCCTTCTCTAATTTCTGACTTATTGGTGTTAAGAGCATATTCAACATCAACTCTTGAGATTCAGAACGATGAATACGAGGAGAAACGCAGGCAGATAAATTGGAGGATCAGTTGCTGAGGTAAATCAAGTTCCTCCCCAGGCTCCAGCCATAGGAATGGAGATACATGTTAACCCAAGTGCGTTGATAGATGGATAAGTGAGGACAACCTTGGTATAGATTGACAGCAACAATGTGTTCCTAGGGATAACCCACCTGCCAGCACCATGGCTAACAGGTTAAGGGACTTCACAAGAATGAATCCTCCCGTTTACACTGGATATATGATTGTTGAGGATATCGAGGAGTGTAGGGCAGCTATGATTCATGGTAGCATGGACCTTTTCAGACTTATGCTACATGTATACAAAGTGAAAAAAAAAAAGCAGGAAGAGGAAGCATACTAGGACAGGGAACAGGTCAAGTTAAGCTGAGGAGAATTTTTCAAGGAAGTGTAGAACTAAAATCATAGATAATCCCAAGTGTATAAAGGGAATCTCCCACCAAAGGGAGTCAAGTTCAGTCAAGGTTTGCCATGATAGGGATTCCGAGCCTAGAATTATGAGATACAATGTTGTTTGTGAAAAAGAAAGATGGAAATCTTAGAAGGTGTATCGATTATCAACAACTCTGAGAAGTCACTATCTAGAATAAGTATCCACTTCCCAAAATAGATGACTTGTTAGACCAACTCCAAGGGTCTAGTTTCTTATCGATTGATCTTTGTTCATGGTACCATCAACTTAGGGTTAGGGATGAAGATATTCCAAAGACAACCTTTCGTACCCATTACGGTCATTACGAGTGTCTAGTTATGTCATTTGGTCTCACTAATGCACCTGCTAAATTTATGGATCTCATGATGAGTGTCTTCAGTGAATACCTTAACTCTTTCCTCATAGTATTCATTGATGACATTATCATCTACTCTAAGACCAAGGAAGAGCACAAACAACATTTGAGACTAACCATGCAGGTACTTAGGCAACATGAGCTGTATGCAAATTCAGCAAGTGTGAATTCTGGCTTAGATAAGTGACCTTCCTGGGTCATGTTGTGTCCGACAAAGGTTTGGAGGTAGACCCCTAGAAGACTGAGGTTGTTAAGAACTGGCCAAAACATCTTTCTCCTACAAATATCCATAGCTTCTTGGGATTGGCTGGTTATTAGCACAGGCTCATGGAGGGTTTTTCTTCCATTGAATCCCCACTCACAGCTTTGATGAAGAATAAAGTCAAGTTTGAATAGGAGGAGAATTGTGAGAAGAGTTTTCAGGAGCTCAAGGACAGATTCACTTAGGCCCCGTGCTTACTTTGCCTAAGTGTGGTGAGAATTAAACTATTTATTGTGATACATCTAAGGTTTATTTGGGTTGTGTTCTTATGAAGGGTGGTAAGGTGATAGATTATGCGTACAGACATCTCAAGGTTAATGAAAAGAATTATCTCATTCATGACCTGGAGTTGGCAGCAGTGGTATTTGCAATGAAGCTGTGGAGGCACTACTTTAATTGTGTGCATGTGGATGTGTTCACAGACCACAAGAGTCTCCAGTACGTGTTCACGCAGAGGGAGTTGAATCTACGTCAGCGGAGATGGTTGGAGCTTTTGAAGGACTATGATATGAATTTCCACTACCATCCAAGTAAGTCTAATGTTGTAGCTGATGCTTTGAGTAGGATGCGCATGGGAAGTACAACCCACGTTGAGGATGAGATGAAAGAGTTGGTGAAATATGTACACAGACTATCCAGACTGGGTGTGCGATTGATTGACTCTACTAGTGGGGGTGTGTCAGTTCATCATAGTTCTGCATCATCCTTGGTAGTTGAAGTCAAGAAGGGTCAGCATCTCGATCCTGTGTTGATGGAGCTGAAGGACTCATTGTTGATAAAGATGAATGAGTCATTTGTTTTGGAACGTGACGACATACTTAGGTACCAGGAAAGGTTGCGTATACTAGATGTGGATGATTTGTGGACAAAAATTGTTGTAGAGGCCCATGGTTCCAAATATTCGATACATACAGGTTCCACCAAGATGTATCATGACCTTTAGTAGATGTATTGGTGGGATGGCATAAAGAAATACATTGTTGAATATGTGACCAAGTGTCCTAATTGTCAACAGGTGAATGCAGAACATCTTAAGCCTTGCGGTCTTACTCAGATTATCGAGGTTCCAACTTTAAAGTGGAAGACCATTAATATGTACTTCGTGGTTGGTCTTCCGAAGACTAGGAGATGACATGACTCCATATGGGTTATTGCGGACAGGATGACTAAGTCTGCCCACTTTATCCCTATGAAGCCAACTTTCAGAGCTGAGGATTATGCGAGACTTTACATTGATGAGATTGTGAGATGGCATGGGATTCTTTTGTCTATCATTTCAGATGGAGGAGATTAGTTCACTTCACAATTCTGGAGATCCTTCCCGAAGAGCTTAGGCACGCGTGTAAAGCTTAGTACTTCCTTTCATCCTCAGACTGATGGGCAAGCAGAGCGCACCATTTAGACATTGCAGGATATGTTGAGGGCATGTGAGATTGACTTCACTATTAGTAAGGACAACCAACTGCCTTTGATAGAGTTCTCGTATAATAATAATTGTCACTCCAGCATTGGGATGACACCGTTCGAGGCACTATATGGTAGGAGGTGTAGGTCTCTAGTTAGGTGGTTCGAGGTTGGAGAGTCATCCATTTTGGTTCCAGATATCATTCATGAGGCCTTGGAGAAGGTCAGGGTGATAAGGGACAAGTTGGCTACCACTTGTAGGCGACAGAAGTCATATGCAGATAATAGGAAATGGCCCTTAGAGTTTGATGTTGGTGACCAGGTCTATTTGAAGATATCACCTATGAAGGGGGGTGATGAGGTTTGGCAGGAAGGGGCAGTTGAGTTCAAAGTATGTTGGCCCATGTGAGATCCCAGCGTATGGGTGAGGTGACCTATGAGTTGGCATTGCTTATGGAGCTAGGTTATGTCTATCTAGTCTATCATGTATCCATGTTAAAGAAGTGCCTAGATGATTCGGCATCGATTCTACCTGTTGAAGGTTTGGGGGTTGATGAAGACTTGTCCTATGAGGAGGTACCTATTAAGATCTTAAACAGACAGTTTAAGTGGTTGAGAAACAAGGAGATTGCCACAGTGAAGGTATTGTGAAGGAACCATCTTGTTAAGGTTGCTACGTGGGAGGCTGAGGCCGATATGATATTTTCGCTATTCTTTTCAGTTCTTGAGGTTAGATTCCCTACTCTAAAGTCAAAGTTTCCTTATCTCTCCATTCCTTGTTGCTATTGGTTGACTGTGTATAGTGATTATGTTATGTTATGATTGGCATTATGCTAGATAGTTAGTAGAGTCATTCGAGGAAGAATGTTCCTAAGGGGGGATAATGTTACAGCCCTAAAAAAATGAATATCCTAAGTCATGCTTAGTGTGTCTAGAATCCCTAAGATTAGACCGGTTTCACACGGGTTGATGCGCGTAGAAGTAGACCTCTGAACACTTGCGATAGCCAAACCAACTGACTTGGGGAGTTAGTTGAGCTAGGAAAGATTGGTTCCAGCCATGAAGGGCTCCCGAATGTAAAGATTTACTCAGATGAATCTTTACCATACTTAAAAGGGGAAATCTTAAGTTTGGTGGGTCTAGGGGTAAAATGGTCTTTCTTCAGGCTAAGAGTAGTATCATAATTATCCTAATTATGTAATTAACTGTTCAATTAATATGGTGTAGGGGAATTTTTGGTAGAAATGGCCAAAATTGCCAATTGAGCAAAATCTTGCTCCACCCGGGTTCAAAACTAGGTGGGAGCATTGATTTAACTTGATTATTTATATTGGAGAATTAATTTAATTAATTAATATTTAAATGCTGATTTAAGAAAAAGGAAAATTAGATTATTAATAATTAATAAATTAATTAATGGGGCGGTTTGGGTCGTGTCGACCCAAAGGGACCCATTTTCGCGATAGGGACGTCACGGGTTCGATCCTCGATGGAAGCGATGCCAAAGTGAATTAAAATGGGATTTAAAATATGATTTTTTTGTAAGAGAAATAAGGTCCTTTCACGTGTGATTTAAATAAATAAGATTTTTACAAGTTAACAAAACCTTATTTCTACTAAGTCTAAAACTACAATCCTAATCCTAAAGATCCACTCACTTCTCACGTTTATCTTCTCTCTTTCACGATCAACTCTCTCACTTTTGTGTTCTATATGCTAATGAAATACAAGAACAGAGAACGCAACCAAAAGTTCTTCATACTTGAAGAATTTACACATCAAAAAAATAGACAAAAAGCTAACAAAAATGTAAAGCACAAAGAAGGGTTTCCGTCGAGTTCTGTTTTGAAGTTTCGAGACTTCGACGTGAATTTGGAGAGGGTTTTGGACAGCAGGTCGTGTGTTGAACAACACTAAAGTCACGTACGGGTTTCTCTCATGAACTAGTTTTTCCAAGAGAATCTCCTTTCCAAGAATTCAACAAATTTTGAAACTAGGGTTGTTCTCGTTCTTGTCGAACTCCTGTCCCTAGTATCCTTCTGATTTCAATATGAAATAGCTTAGAGATCATGTTGTCGGTATATTTTTTGGTAGTTTAAGTATGAAGTGTGATTTTTGTGATAATGTGTTCATGATTATGTTTTTAGAAATGTAAGCATGTTAATTTATGCCAATCGAAAATATGTGAAAAGTGTTGTTTGTGCAAATGTGTGCAAAAGTGGTGTAATGTTTCTCGATTTAATGTTAATTCTTTGATGAATATAACCATGAAAAAAATATACTTAAAGATGCACCAAATGATTCATAAAACGTCCTAAGATCTAATGAACAAATGATGATAACAAGAAGCTGAAAATAGTGAACAAATTTTTAGCATTTAGTAGGTTGGGTTTGGCCAATCAAAGTGGTATAAAATGCAATGAAAAATGAATGTAAAATAAGTCAAATCACTTAGGATTGAAGCCAAGACATCATTACATGAAAGCTACAAAAAAATTAACAAAAGATTAAGACAAAAATGGAATGAAGGAGACCAAATTTCCAGCTTGCAGGAAATTGTAGTCTCAGCCAACTTTTACAAAAATGAACTTCGTTTATTTTTTTTAGATGTGAGGTCATTGATGATTGAAACCATAACCTCACCAAATGAAAATTTCATAAAAATTTCGTGAGAAAAATTCAAAGAATAATAGATGTGGTGAGTGGGGATTGAACCCACAACCTCTTGAATGGATGAGAGAGTTAGAAGAAAACTAGAGGATAAAAAATGTGGAGAGTGAGTATTGAACCCACAACCTCTTGGATAGGTGAGAAAGTTGATAGATAAATTAAAAGAAAAATAATGAGCTCGTAGGGGATTGAACCCACAACCTCCTTGCCTTAAAACGAAAAAAAAGAGGAGAACAAGAAAGAAACATTATGGGGTTGATGAGAATTGAACTAGGGTCTCCCAAATAAGAAAAATGCAATTATCAAGTTTAAAATAAGATTAAGTGTTGTTCAAGGAATTCGATATTGACACATAAGTTATACGTAAACAAATATTTAAAGAATGCTGCCTTTAAAAATCAAAATTAATATCTTGGAATATCTACAAGATACATGATTCCAAGGTCTCATGACATATGAAAGAATGATATAAACTATGTGATATTATATGTGTAATATGTTAGGTGTTTTTTGCAAAATGATAAGTATGATGATGCATGTTACTCTAATGGCACGTTTTTCCTAATCAGAAATTGGCATGTCCACTGACAAGACTTTCCATAATTCATATCGATAGTAAAGAGCTCTTCTTAATTACGCATGTCCTTTGTGTGTATTTGTACATACCCATACTAAGTACAAGTGTGTACGAATTCCATACAACTCCAAATTTTTAGGTGCAGGCACAGGTGGACGTTAGAGCTTACAGGTCAACGCTGAAGCTATCCGGACATGGAGCATTTATCCAGATTTGGTAGGCCCTCATGCTTTCGAGGAGTCTTGCCCATTATATTCTAGTTTAGATATTGGTTTTGAGTTAGTAGAGTATGTTCCACTAGCGTTTCTTTCTCATCTTATTTCAGACATTGTATTGGTGCCATTTTGGCAAGTATACACTTAATGCAGTATGGAACTATTTCTTTTATTTTATGATCTTAATATTAGATGGTTGATTGTGAATGTTTATGAGTTTAAGTATTAAATCTTATATGAATGTTAAGTAACAAAAAGTTTAAATTTTCCCCTAAAATTAAGCTATATGAAGTAACGATGACGTATGTAGGCTTGTTTGTGACCTCTGAGAGGTCAATGACGCTGGTCTCGTCTGTGGTCTAGACTCCGCTCGGACAATAATTTGGTTTACTTGGTGGATTTTATTGTTGGAATTAAGGTAAAACTAGCTAGAGTTAAAAGTTGTATAGTTGAAATAAGTTCAAATAAATAATGTGGTTAGTTGATGAATTTAATTGTGGAATTAAGTCAAAACTAGTTAGAGTCAAAAAATTTCTTAGTTGTTGAAATAAGTTTAAATAAATAATGTGGTTTAGTTGGTGGATTTAGTTATTCTAATTAAGTCAAAACTAGTTAGAGTTAAAGTTGCTTAGTTGTTTAAATAAGTTCAAATAAATAATAAGATTTTATTGGTAGATTTAGCTGTTGGAATTAAGTTAAAACTAGTTATCGTTAAAGTTTTTTAGATACGTTCAAATAAATAATGTGGTTTAGTTGGTTGATTTAGTATCTGGAATGATTTCTAAACTAGTTAAAGTTACAATTTTTTAGTTGTTTAAATAAGTTCAATAAATAATGTGGTTTAGTTGGTGAATTTAGTTGTTGGGATTAAGTCAAAACTAATCAGACTCTGGATCTACTTACATTAGATTTGGGACACCTTGTTTTGGAGGTATTATATTGTTTGATGTGTGCTAATATATTTTTCAAGATTAGTTCAAGTATATTTGAAGCTCATGTAGTAGAAATGCAGATGTCAATAATAATGTAATAGAATATTTATTCAGTTTTATGAACTTGTTGCATGTGAGTGAAAGAGGTGGTTAGTTCTAAAGATTACATATGCTTGTGGATTTTGTACTTCTACTTTTCCCCTTTCTCGTGTTTTTCATTCTAAAAGTATTCCATTGAGTTAAAGTTCATTGCTTGGGATTGTAATTCACGCTACTAATTTACCTTGTGACTACTCCTTCAAATTTTAGTAATATATATATATATATATATATATATATATATATGAAGTGATTATATCTTAATTTCCACTATCCCTTCTCCCTTCCTCCTTTGTATTCTAAAAAATAACATATATTTATGGATGATAACTAATTCATGGGTTGGGAAGCTGGCCTATAGGGTCATTTCCTTCTGGAAAAGGAAATAATATAAATGAATATGTAAATCTTGTAAGGTCATATATTGTTTATTGTGTGCTATATAATTTGTGTGCGGAGTTTTTAGCTTATTGTAAGATGATTTCTTACAGTAAATAACATACACAATGTGAATGTTATCACGTTGTTAGTTGCATTATAAGATGTTTGTATCTTTGTCCCAACATCATATGTTTGTTTTGTTGAAGCAACCAGGTATCGTCCTTTTCTTTATTTTTGTTCTAGAATAATTGGCACACTTATGTACTCAATGAAATGTTAAGTTTTATATTTTGTAAAGTATCAAAATAATCAATTTAATTTTCTTTTTCAGGATAAAATGATCAAGAATACTAAAACTATTGTAGTTGGTAAAAACAAAAAGAAGTGGGTATGTTTTAAAAAAATATAAGGTCTTTCTTTTATTTTGAATGTACGAAAATTTCATGTATATAATTACTACTTTTGCATCAATTCTTTAATATTTGTTTTCTTTTAGAAATATTTAGCTAGTCATTTTTGATATCCCAATTTATTCTAGTTAATGGGGATCTAATTTTTATTATTATAAAGTTATAGATTTTCTTATGTACATTTCTTGTGCAGATTATTTAAGGAAATTGAGGTTAAGTATCGACTTCAACATGCTCGATTTTTGGATTGACGATTTCATATTGATTTATTGCAAATTTAGTGGAAATTTTAATTTCATTTGAATTAGGTGTCAATTAGTTGGTTTTATGTTGAGATTATTATTGCATTTAGTTTGATCTCAGTGTTACTTGAGATAGAAAAGATAATTTTTTCTGATATTGTTTAAGTCTACACAAAACATATTAAATTGTTATTTTGTTGTTTGATTATAATATTAGAAAACAATTGCTTTATATATTATATCTTTCTTATCATGAAAAAATAGTGTTGAATGCACGGATTGTTTGTATGTATGTTTCTTGAGAAAAACTATATATTTAAAGACGTTTTGTAGCAACATTAGAATATTAATGACATTTAGCAAAATATAAAATAATGTCACCAATTTTATGACAATTCATATTAGCATTTGTTGACATTAGCTAAATTGTTAGAAAATTCAACGTGACATTTTATGAATGCCACAAGTAAGTGTCTTGAAATTCGTTTTACCAACATATAATCTCACAAAGTTAAAGTGACATTTTTTAAATGTTGAAAGTAAATGTCATATATCTCATATCGATATTTACTTAAATGTCATATATTTCATTGTGACAAATAAATGTCATATATCTCATACAAATATTTCCCTTATTAGAGAAACTGAATGTCATATATATCGCATACGACATTTACCTCAATGTCAAAAATAAATGTCATATATTTCATATTTACATTTCCCTAAATGTCGAAAATAAATGTCATACATCTCTTACTGATATTCAACTAAATCTCAAAAATAAATGTCATGTATTTCTTATGGACATTCAAAGAAACATCAAAAAATAAATGTCGTAATAATCTTACCAATATTTACATATATGTTGCACAGTAAATGACGCAAATTATTTTCAATATTTACCTAAATGTCACAAAATAAATGTCACAAATTCTTCCTGACAATTACCTAAATGTCAAAAAATTTCTTGACACAAAAATTAACGATTTTTAATTCAAATGTAAAATAAATCAGCAAACAAATTTGTGACATTTAAACTTTATATATATATATATATATATATATATATATATATATACATATATATATATATATATATATATATATATATATATATATATATACTGTTTCTAGGAATTTTTGAAAAAAAGTTACATTAAGGTTTCAAAATAAATGGGTGGTGACATAAGTCTTATGTATTGGGTGTAGGTGAAAATTATGTGATTAATTATTAAGGATTGGGGAGTTGCCCTCAAGTTTATAAGTTGACAGTTTGGTCCACTGAATTAAATAAAGGGTAGTTTCACACTACTAATTTAACCAACTTTGGTGGGAATTAAATGAGGAGTAAATTGGTAAATTGACTATACATAACCTAATTTAACCAATTTTGATGGGAAAATATCGAGCCAAAAAAGAAAATAAAAGGTTTTTTCCCCACCTCCATCTATCGTATTCGTTCTCTTCTTTTTCTTCTTCTGCTCTCGTCTTTTCTTGCTTGCTTTCCTTTTTTCCTGCTCTCTTAATCTTCTTCTTCTTCTTCTTCTTCTTCTTTTCCTACATTTCGGGTCTTGGCTGTTAGTGCTTGTGCTTTCTTCTTGTTGAATTCAATTTTTCTACTTAATCTGTAACTGGTGGACCAAATTTCATTTTGTTCAATTGAAATTAGCGCATAAGCGTTATACACCATTGTTTCTAGTAAGTACAATTAATAATTATTTAAAATCAATTCATTATTATATGATCTGGGTACCTATAATTTTTTCAATAATTTGCATTCGCGTTTCCTACATATTGTTATATATGTTGCAAAAGTTGACTATTATAATATATTATAGTCATACACAGCAACATGTTTTTTATTTTAACAGAAGAACAGTCATATGTAGAACCATATGACTTACAACTCGCAATAGAATAGTCAAATGTAGCAACATGTGATTTATTTTCACAATATAACAGTCATATGTAGCAACATATGACTTAATCTCGCAACAGAATAGTCATACATTGCTACATATGATATAACTAAAAAATGTCTTAACATGTCATTAATTTTTCACAACAGAACAGTCATACGTAGTAACATAAGACTTACATCTCACAACAGAATGATCATATGTTGCTACATATGATATAACTGAAAAATGTAGCAACATGTGATTTATTTTTCAGAACAGAACAGTCATATGTACCAACATATGACTCAAATATCACCACAGAATAGTCATCTGTGGATATATATGCTTATTCTTCATAATTAGTAATTGTTTTTACAAATATTTTGCTTCAGGTACAATGTCATTATTTGTAAGGATTGATTGTCGTGGTGAATGCAGTGAGAAGAAAAATCGATTCATATGGCGTTGGGAGGGTAGTAAAAAATAAGGAGCCGGTTCAATAGGTATGTAAGTCAAAAGAAACATTTTGTATGATAAGTTCTTCAATTTAGTCGTGCAAAAGTCTAGATACAATTGTAAACCGCAAGATCTTGTCATGAGTTATATTCCCCATTTTTTTCATAATGAAATTTTTTCACCTTTTAGAATAAGTGATTAATCTAGTTTGAGTGTTTATTTGGGAGGAACAGAGAAACCGCCAATATTAAGAGTTTACGTGGAAGAAAATCCTATCGAGGAGGATCATAATGTAGACCAACGCCAACAAGATATGTTTAATAATGAATTTCATCCTGCGGACATGAATAATCTTGATGACTAAATTAGAATAGGTGAAGGTGAAGGTGAAAGTCAAGGTGAAGGTAAAGGTGAAACTCAAGCTGAAGGGTCTGACCTTAAGAGCATGTTTTCTCCCACACCTATAGTTGGCAGAAACAATCCAGGTGCTTCTCAAACTTCACGTGTGAATAATGTTAGAGATGATGAAAAAGGATTTTATAAGGGAATGACATTCAAGAACAAGCAAGAACTGGAAAATTCATTGAAAATTTCTTTCTTGAAAAAAGATTTTAGACTGAAAAAAGTAATCAATTCTCGGAATGTGTTTTCTTTTAAATGTTCATATCCGGATTGCTATTGGTGGCTGAGGGCTGTGAAATTTAAAAGTAGTGACAGGTTTGCCATTAGAATCTATAAAAAGTACCATACGTGTGGTTCATATCATCTTACAAGCCATAATCCCCATGCCACGACAAAATTCATAGGTAATCATGTTGAAAATGGGTTCTCCAATGATAAAGACCCATCCACAAGAGACATGTCAAATCAACTCTGCACATAATTGAGTTGTAAGTTAAGATATTGGAAGATTTATAAGGGCATGGAGCATGCTAAGTCTACTGTTAGGGTAACACATGAGTACTGGTATTTAATGCTTAATGCGTACCGGTATATGCTTGAAATTGTGAATCCAGAAAGCAAGACGACATTGTCGCTCGATGAAAATGGTAGCTTCCAGTACTTCTTTGTATCATATGCTATTTGGATAATTGGTTTTCAAGAAATAAGAAAAGTAATAGACGTTGATATCACATTTCTAAGAAGCAAGTATGGAGGAGTTCTGCTATCGGCGGTGGCAAAAGATGCCGAGAATCATATACTTCTAGTGGCTTACTGTGTCGTGGACAAGGAATGCGATGCCTCATATGAATATTTTTTTCAAAATCTGAGAAGATTTGTAGACTATACTCATGAGTTGTGAAGTATTTCTGCTAGGCATCCAAGTATTCGAAAGATGGTTTCGATAATCTATCCTGTATCTCATGGTTGTTGCATGAGACACCTTGGGAAAAATAATCGAAATAAGTTTCAAAATTCAAAGGTAGTGTCCCATTTTTATAAAGCAGCAAAGGCATATGATATATGTGAGTTTAATGACCATTGCAATCAAATAAGATATTTGGTACCAAAGGCCACTGAAGCTCTTGAACGTATTGGATTTGACACATTGAGTAGGGCATTTTGCCCGGGAAATAGGTATAATCTTAATTGAGTTTATTTTTACTTTATGAGTTTTGCTAGATTTTTATCTGTTGTTGTGTAAATATAACATTATGACGTCAAACATCGCGGAATTAGTGAATGCTATGTTTGATGTTGAAAGAGAAATTCTCATTGTTTCTCTATTTGATGAAATAAACAGGAGATTTTCATTGTTAATTCACCAGAGGCGTATGGAACCGGTACACTCTGCAAATAGATTTGATCCTTCAATTGAAAATGACATATGAGAGTATGTCAACGCGGAAAACAAGTTGTTGACCCATCAAATCGCTAACTGCAAGTTTAGTGTCACTAGTCATGGAGATGTTGCTACAGTGGGCCTACAAAGAAGAACTTGAACATGTAGAAATTTTTATTTGGACAAAATAGCTTGTCCACATGCCATGGCAGCGATTAGATCCCAACATGGTAATAATTTTGGAAATTAGATTTACTTGTACTCCTCTCCATATTATTCAGTGGAAAAATACATAATGCCATGTTGTCAGGATATTCACCCCGTGCCTGCTGAAGATTCTTGGATTGTCCCTTTGGATATCATATAGATAGAAACAACTCCTCCATATGTTGATCCAAGTTAACCCGAAAGAAGGACATATAAGAGACGGCATGGAGTTGGTGAATCATTTTCAACAAGAAAAAATAAGTCTTTAGTATGTTGGGACTTCGGCCACAAAAAACTACATACACAAATCGAAATGCCCCATAAGAAGTGTTAAGCGTTATGTTGTTGAATTTTAATGAATGTTATTTCTTATTAGATGATGATCTCTATTATATAATCTTATTTACAAATGACCTAATGCATGATTTTTTGCTTTTCTTTGTTTTTGTGTCAACAAAGGTCAAATGTTGCTACATGATATACTAGATGTGGCAACATATGCAACAAATGTTGCTACAAGTGAATCATCTATAGCAACATACGCTACATGGTGTGATTCGCCTGTAGCAACATTTGCTGCATATGTTGCCACATATAATATATCTAAAAGAACACCCCAATGTAATTAATATTTAAAAGTATATATTGCCACATATTATTATATGTAGCAGTAAAGGCGTGGTAATTTTACTGTTTTTAGTTCTTTTTCACCTTGAATCAAATTATTTTGTAATCTTATTGTGTTGTTTCTTTTATAGTTTGATTTATCAATCGTAATGATCCCACTGCACTGAGAATGGTTAAAAAGCAGCAGATGGTCGCCACCATGGTGCAGGATACGTGCTTGCCTAATTTCAATCTTTAAAGGCGGTATTTCCATGAGAGAAGGCTTGATGTACTTGCCAACATGAAAAAAACATGCCAGTAATAGTGAGAAGATGTTGAATGTGGGTGCAAAAACCTAATATTTTGGGTGTAAGACCCAGTTGTTGCACTGGGCATCAACCCCAACAAAATGCCCGCATGATTGGTTGGCCCAGAAGAAGTGACGATGAAGGCGATATTTGTTGCAAATTGTGTATTTATAATTTAGAACTAGATTATCTAGTTAAATTTCTTCTGCATACTATTGTGTGGGAATAATTTAATTTAATTTAACTTGTGTTAAAGACGATGTTGATTTTATAATTTTTTGTATTTATTTTTAAATTATATATGTGGCAACATATTATATTACATATGCTGAAAATATTGTCTTCATTTGTTTTTTACTTATTTTTGAATTATGATATAACAAATTATGGTCGTACACAACACTCTCCATAGTTATACCTTATTATTATTGATTATTTATGTTCTAAATCACTAAAATTTGGTTCAAACTTCCTTTTTCTTTTCCTAAATTGATCAAATAGTCTATTAATGTCGCATTGATTTTTCACCTGTAGCAACATATTGTCACGACCCAAAACGAGCCGCGAGTGACACCCACACTTATCCTCCTATGTGAGCGAACCAAAAAATCTAAACCCCATTATTTCAACCATAATAAACAGAATAATGCGGAAGACTCAAAATTTTATTAATATAACCAGTAAATAAGCTTCTAAAATTTATCAACTATCATCCCCAAAATCTGGAAGTCATCACACCAAGAACATCTATCCTCAAATTTCTAAGTCTAAGAGTATTCAAGAAACTAAAATAAGTAAAAGAGATGGTCCATGTCCGAACTTCAAGACATCAAGACGTGAAGGAGAGAGTCTAGTCTGAGCTAGAAACAGTAGCTCATCCTGAATTCCGATATACTGATGACTGGCTAGAGTTGCGGATGAGTCGAAGTCGATGGTACGTTTGCTGCACTCCACGAATAACAAAGAGAAACATACAAGTAGGGGTCAGTACAAGGAACACGTACTGAGAAGGTATCATCGGCCAACTCAAAAAAGAAAGCAATATACAATAAGTAATAATATAAAATCAACTATAGTACTTAACATGTGATAAGCACAAACAACATGAACAAGTGTCAATAACAATAAAGTAAGCACGTATTAAGTCAACGGTATCAAGATCACAATTGAGGACTCAAGCCTCCACACCATACTCATTTGGGAAATAGGTTCTTTAACTTTGTGTATATTTCCATAATTCAAGATTTATTCTCTTTATTCCTCTTGTGTCGGAACGTGACACTCCGATCCCCTAATACTATGTGTCGGTTTGTGACACCCGATCCTTTAATACTACGTGTCGGTTCGTGACACCCGATCCCCTAATACTACGTTTCGGTTCGTGACACCCGATCCCCTAATACTACGTGTCAGTTCGTGACACCCGATCCCCTAATACTATGTGTCGGTTCATGACACCCGATCCCCTAATACTACGTGTCAGTTCGTGACACCCGATCCCCTAATACTACGTGTAAGTTCGTGACACCCGATTCCCTAATACTACGTGTTGATTCGTGACACCCGGTCCCCTAATACTACGTGTCGGTTCATGACACCCGATCCATTAACCTCATTCTTTTAGTTCATCAAGCCTTCTTTTATATCAAGGCATCATCATTAAAAGAGTGGATTTAAGGTTTTTAAGATTCCACAGTATCATCATTATAATCCATCACCATTTACAAAATCACAACATGCAACAAAACAATTAAGCATATAGAAGACTTTACAATACCACCCAATACATATCAATCACTATTTCGAGTTTAGTATGAAATAGCATAAACCATAACCTACCTCCACCGAAGAATCGTGATCAAGCAAGATACTTCTCAAAGTCTTTGCTTTCCTCTTCGCTTCTCCCTCTCTCGCTCGTTCTTCACTCTCTTCTTTCTCTTTTTCTTTTTACCCTAATTATCATATAATTCCTTATGATAAAAGTAACCCATTATTTATTTTAAGGTTATATCCTTCAACCCCCAAATAAATAAGTTATTAAACTTACCCACTAATTTCATACAGTTTGTCATAAATAGTCCAAAACACCCCTAAAAACTTTTAGCAGAAATCTGACCCAGTCGAGGTTACGCCGCTCATGACGGCCCATCGTTCCTGCGATGGTCCGTCCTAGAGGGTCGTCACAGAGTTCAGAGACTCAACTTTAGTAAAAAGGTTTGTGACGTCCCGTCGTATCTACGACGGTCTGTGCTGCAATTTCATCGCGAAGTTCAGAGAGTTGATTCCCCGTACCCAAATTTTAGAGTTTAAGTGTTTTGGCACGAAGATACTCGATGGTCCGTCGGGACCATGACGGTCCATCGTGTGATCCGTCGACACAGTCAGTTATTATCAAAAGTAATTCTACTGCTCGAAATGACTAAACAGGTCGTTACAATAGATACCAATTTACCCATCGTTCGTCCTCGAACGATAAGAAGAAGAAAAACAAGGGCGAAAAAGAGTACCTGAATATGTAAAAAGGTGTGGATATCTTTATTGCATATCAGCCTCCTTCTCCCAAGTGGACTCTTCAACTGGCCGATTCTTCCATTGAACCTTGATTGATGCAATCTCCCTTGATCTCAACTTGCGAACTTCTCTATCTAAAATGGCAACAGGCTCCTCCTCATAAGACAAATTCTCATCAAGAAGGACTGAATCCCAACGAATGATGTAGTTTCCATCCCCATGGTATCCTTTCAGCATAGACACATGAAATACCGGGTGCACTCCTGAGAGTCCTGGAGGCAATGCCAATTCATAAGCCACCTCCCCCACGCGCTTCAAAACTTCAAATGGACCATTGTACCTTGGACTAAGCTTACCTCGCTTACCAAACCGCATCACCCCTTTCATGGGTGAAACCTTCAGCAAGACTTGCTCACCCTCCATAAAATCCAAGTCCCTAACCTTTCGATCTGCATATTCTTTCTTCCTGTTCTGAGCGGCTAGAATCTTTTCCTGAATGAATTTTACTTTATCTAACGACTCCCTCAAAAGATCGGTACTCCATGGTATTACCTCAAATGCATCAAACAAACCAATGAGGAACCTACATCTCCTCCCATACAGTGCCTCAAATGGGGCCATATCAATACTTTAGTGATAGCTATTATTGTATGAGAATTCTGCTAAGGGTAAGAAGTTATCCCAATGACCACCAAATTCTATCACACATGCACGAAACATATCTTCCAAAACCTGAATCGTTCGCTCAGACTGACCATCGGTCTGAGGGTGAAATGCAGTACTAAAATCAAACCTAGTGCCTTATTGAGCATTCAATGTTTTCCAAAACATAGAAGTAAACTGCGTACCTCTATCTGATATGATGGAAAGTGGAACTCCATGCAATCGAACAATTTCTGAGATATAAAGATTGGCTAACTTCTCTGCATTGTAAGTCACCTTGACCGGAATGAAGTGAACAGACTTAGTTAATCGGTCAACAATTACCCAAATGGAGTCATACTTACCCAATGTCTTTGGAAGACCAACTACGAAGTCCATTGCAATTCTCTCCCACTTCTATTCAGGAATGGGCATTCTCTGAATTGTCCCCCCAGGCCGCTGGTGTTCATAGTTTACCTACTGACAATTCGGGCATTGAGCAACAAAATCAACAATGTCACGCTTCATCCTTCTCCACCAGAAATGATTCTTTAGGTCACGATACATTTTGGTTGCACCAAGATGTATAGAATACCTTGAACTATGAGCCTCTGTAAGAATAGTGTGAATCAAATCATCGACGCAGGGCACACATACCCTTCCTTTAATTCTCAAAATGCCTTCCTCATCAATTTTTGCTTCTTTAGCCTCTCCTCGCAATACCATATCTCGAATCCGGATCAGTTTCTCATCAGTAAACTGCTTTCCCTTAATCTTGTCAACTAAAGAGGATCTTGCCTCCACACAGGCCAAAAATCCTCCCTTCTCCAGTACTTCCAACCTCATAAAGTCATTAGCCAGAGTATGAACCTCTCTAGCCAATGGGCGTCTAGAAACCTGCAAGTGAGCTAGACTTCCCATGCTCCCTGCCTTTCTACTTAAAGTATCTGCCACAACATTAGCTTTTCTTGGGTGATACAAGATAGTAATATCATAGTCCTTAAGTAGTTCCATCCATCTCTTCTGTCTCAAATTGAAATCTTTCTGAGTAAAGACATACAGTAAACTACGATGATCCGTATAGACTTCACACTGAACCCCATATAGATAATGTCTCCATTGCTTTAATGCAAACAAGACTGCATCCAACTCCAAATCATGGGTCGGATAGTTATGTTCATTCACCTTTAGTTGCCTCGAAGCATAAGCAATTACATTCTTCTCCTGCATTAGAACTGCACCCAAACAAGAATAGGAGCCATCACAATAAACAATGAAGTTCTTACCTTCCACTGGCAAGGTGACAATTGGTGCAGTAGTCAACAAGGTCTTGAGTTTCTGAAAGCTTTCTTCACATTCGTCTGACCATACAAATGAAACACTCTGCTTAGTCAAATTCGTCAGTTGGGAAGCAACAGAAGAAAATCCCTTGACAAATCGATGGTAGTAGCTAGCTAAACCAACAAAGCTCCTTACCTCTGTAATATTAGTAGGTCTTACCCAACTCTTCACCGCTTTAATATTAGATGGATCCACCATCACTCCATCCTTAAAAACCACGTGTCCCAAGAAGGACACTGAATCTAGCCAAAACTCACACTTGGAGAATTTGGCATAAAGCCTTTTCTCCCTCAACAATTCCAATACAATTTTCAAATGCTCCTCATGTTCTTTCCTGCTCTTTGAGTATATCAGTATATCATCAATAAATACACTAACAAAGAGATCCAGATATGGCTTAAAAATCCCATTCATCAGGCTCATGAAAGCAGCAGGGGCATTCGTAATCCCAAAAGACACTACTAAGAATTCATAATGCCCATACCTGGTTCGATAAGCAGTCTTTGGCACATCTGCTGTCCGTATTTTTTTATTGATGATAACCAGATCTTAAATCAATTTTTGAGAACGTACAAGAACCTTGTAACTGATCGATCAAATAATCAATGCGAGGAATAGGATACTTGTTCTTAGTAGTTACCTTATTCAGTTGCCTGTAGTCTATGCACATCCGAAAACTTCCATCCTTCTTCTTCACAAACAAAACAGGAGCACCCCAAGGGGATGCACTTGGTCTAATAAAGCCTTTACCTAACAACTCTTGAAGTTGGGCCTTTAACTCCCTTAACCCAGCGGGAGCCATTCTATAAGGGGTTATGGAAATGGGCCGAGTACCCGGCTCTAGATCAATACAGAAATCAATATCTCTATCCGGTGTCATACCAGGAACGTCTGCAGGAAACACATCCAGAAACTCATGGACTATCGAAACAGACTCAATCGAAGGTACTTGGGAAGTATCATCCCTGAGGTGTGCCAAGAAAGCTAAACAACCCTTACTAACCATCCTCTTAGCATGAAGAAAAGAGATAATACGAATTGGGGTGGAAGTATAGTCACCCTCCCACACTAGCCGATCTGTCCCAGGCTTGGCCAATGTCACAGTTTTAGCATTACAATCTAAGATTACAAAATTTTGAGAAAGCCAAGTCATACCAGAATTACATCGAAATCAACAATCTCTAGAATAATCAAGTCTACATGAGTATTGTTCCCCACAAAAGTCACAAGAAAAGACCTATACACCTTCTAAACTATCACAGACTCACCCACAGGAGTAGAGACACGAATAGGCATGTCAAGCGAATCACAATGTAAATCAAGAGCAGTAGCAAATGAGGAAGATACATAGGAAAATGTGGATCCAAGATCAAATAATACAGAAGCCATGCAATCACAAACCAAAAGATTACCTGTGATAACAGCATCAGATGTCTCTGCTTCAGACCTCCCGGGGAAAGCATAACAATGGGCCCTATCACCTATCTGCCCGTTGCCCCTACCATGTTGTGCTGTAGTAGCTCCAGCTTGCCCGCCACCTCGGCTGATTTGGTGACCACCATTACCTTGTCCACCACGTCCTCCAGAATGGCGGCCTCTCCCATGACCACCTCTACCCCTAATTATTGGGGGTCTGTAACTCTGTTTTGGACAAAACCTCCTAATATGTTCAGTCCCTCCACATCCGTAACACTCTCTGGAGTCAATCATAGGCCTCTGTGAGAACGACGAAGTCTGGGGATAACCTCCAAACTCAGAGAAATGCTGACCGGTCTACGGTGGACCCCCAGCTATAGCCTGCAGTGAAGACTAAATAGGTCGGGCTGGGTAACCTCCTGAACTCTGCCCTCTAGAGTAAGAACCACTAAATTCACCTCCCTTACGAAACTTCTTAGATGTCGATGCCATGGTGAAGTCGTCTGGCTTCACTCCCTCCACCTCTATCACAAACTCTACCACTTCCTGAAAGGATTTTGCTGTAGTAGCTACCTATAAGGCTGGGATCTGCAAATCTGACCTCAATCCTTTGACAAAACGGCGAATCCGCTCTTGTGAACTGAAGCAAAGCTGGGTTGCATACCTGGATAGTGCACGAAACTTAGCCTCATAAGCAGTAACTGACATCCTGCCTTGCTCTAGGCTCAAGAACTCATCTCTCCTCCTATCCCTCAATGTCCGGGGTATATACTTCTCCATAAATAGGCTAGCGAATGATGCCCACGTCATAGGTGGTGCCTGTGCGGGTTGACACTCAACATACGACCGCCACCACATTTTGGCATTTCCCTGAAACTTATAGGTCACAAACTCAACACCGAATCGTTCCACTATGTCCATCTTATGTAGCAGTTCATGACAATAAAACAGAAAATCGTAGGCATCCTCAGATTTAGCACCCTTGAAGACTGGAGGTTTCAATTTCAAGAATTTAGTGAAAAGTTCATGTTGATCACTTGTCATTATAGGCCCTGTAGTCAACCGAGGAAACGTGCCTATTTCCAATAAGGCATCGATGCGGGGAGCCACAACAGCTGCATGTTGTACTCCTGGAACCTGAGGTGCTGGTGCAGAAAACACTGGAGGTGTCTGGCCTTAATCAGATAACCCGCTAAGATAAGCAAGAACCTGGTTAATCATCTCTGGGGTAGGTTGGGGTGGCAATTCCTCATCTTTCACTTGCTCATTTTCCCCTTCCTCACCCTCTCTTACTACCTCATTAGTCGGTGGAGGAGTCACCACCATAGTACTAGCTGGACCAGGTGTTTGTCCTCTTTCTCTTCAGGACGTCCTTCCGCGACCTCTACCATGGCCTCTTGCCACTGCTCCTCTTCGAGCTACAGCCCCAGTGGCTAGCTCAGACGCACCCTGTCTTGCCGGTGTTGGTGTTGGCACAGTTATTGCTCTAGTTCTAACCATCTGTGAAATAGAGTGATGATGGTAAGATACCAATTTGTATCACCTAGATACCAATTGGATCTAAGTAATAGCACGAAAGAAAGAAAGAATGGAATTTTCCTAATGTCCTATAGCCTTGAAAAGAAAAGTAAGGGCGTCCCCTACCTTTCCTCAAGACTCTACTAGACTCGTTCTTGTGTGATGAGACCAACGAACCTAATGCTCTGATACCAAGCTTGTCACGACCCCAAACGAGCCGCGAGTGGCACTCACACTTATCCTCCTATGTGAGCGAACCAAGAAATCTAAACCCCATTATTTCAACCATAATAAACAGAATAATGCGGAAGACTCAAAATCTTATTAATATAACCAGTAAATAAGCTTCTAAAATTTATCAACTATCATACCCAAAATCTGGAAGTCATCACACCAAGAACATCTATCCTCAAATATCTAAGTCTAAGAGTATTCAAGAAACTAAAATACGTAAAAGATATGGTCCATGTCCGAACATCAAGACATCAAGATGCAAATAACAAAGAGAAACACACAAGTAGGGGTTAGTACAAGGAACACGTACTGAGTAGGTATCATCGGCCAACACAAAATAGAAAGCAATATACATTGAGTAATAATATAAAATCAACTATAGTACTTAACATGTGATAAGCAAAAACAACATGAAAAGGTGTCAATAACAATAAAGTAAGCACGTATTAAGTCAACTGTATCAAGATCACACCTGAGGACTCAAGCCTCCACACCATACTCATTTGGGAAATAGGTTCTTTAACTTTGAGTATATTTCCATAATTCAAGATTCATTCTCTTTATTCCTCTTGTGTCGGAACGTGACACTCCGATCCACTAATACTACGTGTCGGTTCGTGACACCCGATCCCCTAATACTACGTGTCAGTTCGTGACACCCGATCCCCTAATACTACGTGTCGGTTCGTGACACCCGATTCCCTAATACTATGTGTCAGTTCGTGTCACCCGATGCCCTAATACTACGTGTCGGTTCGTGACACCCACTCCATTAACCTCATTATTTTAGTTCATCAAGCCTTCTTTTATATCGAGGTATCATCATTAAAAGAGTGGATTTAAGGTTTTTTAAGATTCCACAGTATTATCATTATAATCCATCACCATTTACATAATCACAACGTGCAACAACACAATTAAGCATATAGAAGACTTTACAATATCACCCAATACATATCAATCGCTATTTAGAGTTTACTATGAAATAGCATAAACCATAACCTACCTCCACCGAAGAATCGTTATCAAGCAAGCTACTTGTCAAAGTCTTTGCTTTCCTCTTCGCTTCTCCCTCTCTCGCTCGTTCTTCCCTCTCTTCTTTCTCTTTTTCTTTTTACCCTAATTATCATATAATTCCTTATGATAAAAGTAACCCATTATTTATTTTAAGGTTTTCTCCTTTAACCCCCAAATAAATAAACTATTAAACTTACCCACTAATTTCATACAGTTTGTCATAAATAGTCCAAAACACCCCTAAAAACTTTTATCAGAAATCCGACCCAGTCGAGGTTACGCCGCCCGTGACGGCCCATCGTGCCTGCGACGGTCCGTCCTGCAGGGTCGTCACAGAGTTCAGAGACTCAACTTTAGTAAAAAGGTTCGTGACGACCCGTCGTGTCTACGACGGTCCGTCCTGCAATTTCGTCGCGAAGTTCAGAGAGTTGATTCCCCGTACCCAAATTTCAGAGTTTAAGTGTTTTGGCACGAAGACACTCGACGGTCCGTCGTGACCATGACGGTTCGTCGTGTGATCCGTCGACACAGTCAGTTATTATAAAAATTAATTCTACTGCTCGAAACGACTAAACAGGTCGTTACACATATGCAGTTTCTCTTGTTAAAATTCGCAACATATAACCAAACTATTGCACCGTAAATTATAACAAATTACTCTTTTGGGGCTTAATTTTATTTTATTGTCACTTAATTCGATATGTAACATTAATAATGAGTCCTACAACATGTCTAAGTAACATATTATGTTTATTAACAATACTCTCCATTGGATTATTGCAATTATATTTATGAAGACAATCATCTCACTAGCTCATCATACATTCTCCTAGTAAATCCATATGATAGTTATATAACACCCATCTAAGTCGTTGTTCCAAATGTTATACCTTACTATTATTGATTATTTAACTTCTAAATGATTAAAATTTGGTCAAAATTTCCATTTTTACTTTTCTTAATCGATCAAGTCATCTGTTAGTGTCTCCTTGATTTTTCATCTGTAGCAACATATGCAGTTTTTGTTGTTAAATTCGCAACATATAACCAAACTGTTGCAATATATAATTATAAAAAATGACTCTTTTGGGGATTAATTCAATTAAATTGTCATGTAATTCTATAGGTAACACCAATATATAGTCCTACAACATGTCTAAGTTACAATTATGGTCGTTAATTGATATTCATGGTATTTTTAATGTTTTTCCTTAAGTTTAGTGTGTGCCCAAAAGCCTTTTTGTATTAAATTTTATGTATGTTTGTGTTTATTTGCTAGAAATATGTCTCAAGATAAACGCGAAAGTTTTTGAGCAAGAAATGCAAAAAAGTAACCACCTATGGAGCTTGTGACGGTCCGTCATGCCTGTGACGGCCCGTTGTTGGTATCGTAGTGATGCTGCTGAAGAAACATGGGGAAGTCTGACAAGGGGTTACGAAGTGCATGAAGGACCGTTGTAGCCATGATTTTCTGTCATACTGGTTCATTGTGATGATCATAGAAGTAGTCCTAGTACCCAAATTTCAACACTTTAAGTGTTATTAAACGGAGACCTTCGATGGACCGTTGTGCCTGTGACGATCCGTCATACCTGCCGTCGAGGGTAATGCAGAGAGCAACAGAAGAATCTACAAAGTATAGGACAACGGAGTCCATGACGGTCCGTCGTGACCACGATGACCCGTCGCAAGGTCCGTCGACCCAGCCGCATTTTGACAGATTTTCAACAAATAGAGTCCTTCTTTGATTAGGTTTTTGTTTTTTTAATAAATAGTTCCAAAAAAACTCGTTTTTGGGGTGGTACTTATGGTTATTAGACACTTTTATGTTAGATTCTTTGTTTAGAGATTACTTTGATTATTAGACTCTGGATTGTTACACTATCCTCTGGAGTTGATTGTTGGTGATTTTGTCGATTAATCAAGTAAATTAGATTTTATTCTTTCTCATTGAAGTAAGTTCATGAATTCTTATATCATATATATGAATATTGTGATTATGTCTATGGGTTAATAAACTCCATAACTAGGGTTGTGGGAACCATGGGTGAATAATAAGATAAAATCTAACAAAAATAACAATTCTAGAATAGTGTCTTGCATGTATGGATAATTCTTTCGCTAAGAAGTCTTTTTAACAGATGGCCAACGTTAGAACTCGCCTTAATGCTACTTGTCGGACCAAGGAGGTAGATAATAGGAAAATAATTATCAGTATAGATTTAGTGTATACTATCTAATAGGATAGTATTGATTGGTACGAGGTAATAATTTAGTCAAATATAGAATATAATACTTAATATTAGGTAAAGGTAAGGGTTAGTATAGCAACACACGTAGCCGGACTAACATGCGGAGTAAAATTTTCTAGATGCCAGACCAAGGATTTAGAAATACATAACTTATCACTTTGCATGCAAGATACTAGGAAAGAATTGTTATAGTTAGAATTATAAAGTTAGAACCTGTGGGGAACACATAAACCCTAGTTACTTTTATTAATTGATTAAACTCCAACATTTGAATTCGTTAATTGTCTTCTTTGATTTAGCTAATTATTTTCATTCATTTAGAAATAAAAAATCCCTTTTATTGTCTATGTTTTCTAAGGAAATAATTGACTAAATAATAGTAATAATAGATTGAAGTTAAGTCAAAAATATTTTCCTCGTGGGAACGATCCTAACCTCATTAGTTAGGTTCTTTACTTGATACAACCACTTTACTTCTCATTTGGGAAGAAATTTTGAGCGTATCATTAACAACACTCTCCATTGGATTACAACAATTATATTTATAAAGACAATCATCTCACTAGTTCATTATAAATTTTCCTGGTAAATTTATATGATATTGTTCCAAATGTTATACCTTGTTATTATTGATTATTTATGTTCTAAATAACTAAAATTTGGTTCAAATTTCCATTTTTCCTTTCCTAAATCGATCAAATCGTCTATTAGTGTCTCCTTGATTTTTCATCTGTAGCAACATATGCAGTTTCTATTGTTAAATGCGCAACGTATAACCAAATGTTGCAATATATAATTATAACAAATGACTCTTTTGGATACTAATTCAATTAAATTGTCATGTAATTCGATATGTAACACAAATATATAGTCCTACAACATGTCTAAGTAACAAATTATGGTCGTTAACAACACTCTCTATTGGATTATAGCAATTATACTTATAAAGACAATAATCTCACTAGTTCATCATACATTGTCCTAGTAAATTCTTATGATAGTTATATAATACTCTTCTAAATCGTTGTTTCAAATGTTATACCTTGTTATTATTGATTACTTATGTTCTAAATCACTACATTTAGTTCAAATTTCCATTTTTTTCATAAATCGATCAAATGATCTATTAGTGTCTCCTTGATTTTTCATCTGTAGAAAAATATGCAGTTTCTGTTGTTAAATTCGCAACATATAAGCAAACTGTTGCGACATATAATTATAACAAATGACTCTTTTGGTGTTTAATTATATTAAATTATCACGTAATTCGATATGTAACACCAATATATAGTCCTAAAACATGTGTATGTAACAAATTCTGGTCGTTAACAACACTCTCCATTGGATTATATCAATTATATTTATAAAGACAATCAACTCACTAGTTCATCATACATTGTCCTAGTAAATCCATATGATAGTTATATAACACTCTTCTAAATCGTTGTTCCAAAAGTTATACCTTATTATTATTGATTATTTATGTTCTGAATCACTAAAATTTGGTTTAAATTTCTCTTTTTCCTTTCCTAAATCGATCAAATCGTCTATTAGTGTCTCCTTGATTTTTAATCTGTAGCAACATATGAAGTTTCTGTTGTTTAATTTGCAACATATAACCAAACTGTTGCAACATATAATAATAACAAATGACTCTTTAGGGGCTTAATTCAATTAAACTGTCAAATAATTCGAAATATAATACCAATATATAGTACTACAATAAGTCTAAGTAAAAAATTATGGTTGTTAAAAACACTCTCCATTGGATTATAGCAATTATATTTATAAAGACAATCATCTCACTAGTTCATCATACATTGTCCTAGTAAATTCATATGATAGTTATATTACACCATTCTAAATAGTTGTTCCAAATATTATACCATATTATTATTATTATTGATTATATACGTTGTAAATCACTAAAATTTGATTCAAATTGCCATTTTCCTTTCCTAAATCCATTAAATCTCTATTAGTGTCTCCTTGATTTTTCATCTGTAGCAATATATACAATTTCTCTTGTTAAATTAACAACATATAACCAAATAGTTGCAACATATAATTTTAACAAATGACTCTTTTGGGGCTTTATTCAATTAATTAGTCACGTAATTCGATACGTAACACCAATATATAGTCCTACAACATGTCTAAGTAACAAATTATGGTCGTTTACAACACTCTCCATTGGATTATAGCAATTATATTTATAAAGACAATCATCTTACTAGTTCATAATATATTATTCTAGTAAATCCATATGATAGTTATAAAATACAGTTCTAAATCGTTGTTCCAAATGTTATACCTTATTAATACTTATTATTTATGTTCTAATCACTAAATTTTTGATCAAATTTCCATTTTTCCTTTCCTAATTCGATCAATTCGTCTATTAGTGTCTCCTTGATTTTTCATTTGTACCAACATATGTCGTTTCTATTGTTTAATTCACAACATTTAACCAAACTGTTGCAACATATAACTATAACAAATGAATCTTTTTAAAAAGTCGCTCGATGATAGGCAAAGCCCATTGTTTTTAACAAAAAGTAAAATAGGCTCAACCCATTCTAGAATACGTTTTAATTTTCATTTTCATTTCAAGAATATGATTTTCAAAATTTTCATCTTTGCCGCTTCAGTTTTGGGGCCTTTTTTCACTCTCTCTTTCTCTCTATCCTGGGATGTCCTAGATAGGACTTATCGCTTCACATTAAACATAGTCATCTTATTTGATTTTCTGTCTGTCACATTGTTCCATATTTGATTTGTCTTTGGTTAAACCAAATTTCGGTACTCCCATGGTGTGATGTCAAATGCTATACTAATTTGAATTTGTAATGATGAAAATGATACTATGTTGAATGTTAAAATGTATTGTAAACATGGTGATCTACTTTCAATGCAAAGTTAATGGTCAAAAGACAATCCAAGTCATAGATTTCCATCTTGTCCATGATATCGTGTATGTATGTTTATTGCTAAAATATTTGGAGATTTTAGATCTCTTTATTTTTTTAATTAAAATTTATTTCTTTGTGGTATTTTAGGAGAATTCATGTAACTTATTTAGATGGAGGGATCGTGAAGATGTTGATATACGATTCAAGTTCGTTATTCTTCGATTGGCGAACAAAATTAAAGAGTTGGACACTGATGATGAAAGTCATATCAAAAGAAGTATCGAATGGGGAATGAAGGAGAAGAAAAAGACCAAATGTTGTAGCATCTTGAAGCTAATGTTGGTGTTCTTTGTTTTTTTCTTGTATTTTTAAGCATTACCAAGAGGAATTTTGTAAAGGATACAAAATTATTATGTAGTTGTGTACGACCAATACAATTATCATAGTTGTGAAATTAAATAGACATAGTTTTGAACTCTTGATGGAATAACAAATTATTATGTAGTCGTGATGAATGAGTTGTACGATATACGCTTTAGTTGTAGCAACATATGACCCAAATGCTGCTACATATAATCATTTTTAGCAACATATGATTCAAATGTTGCTACATATAATCAACTATAACAACATATGACTAAAATGTTGCTACATAAAATCATCTATAGATCATATGACTCAAATGTTGCTACATAAAATCATCTGTAGAAACATATGACTCAAATTTTTCTACATAAAATCATTTGTAGAAATATATGACTCAAATGTTTCTTTATATAATCAGTTGTAACAACATATGACTCTAATGTTGCTACATAAAATCATCTGTATAAATATATGAGTCAAATGTTGCTACATATAATCATATGTAGCCACATATGCCACATGTTGTAACGGACAAATATTGCTACATATAGTCAGTTGTAGCAACATATGACTCAAATGTTGCTACATAAAATCATCTGTAGAAAAATATCACTCAAATGTTGCTACATAATATCATCTGTAGAAACATATGACTCAAACGTTACTACATATATCTACTGGAGAAACATATGACTCAAATGTTGCTACATAAAATCATCTATAGAAACATATGAGTCAAATGTTGCTACAAATAATCATATGTAGCAACATATGCTACATGTTGTGACGGACGAATTTTGCTACATATAATCAACAGTAGAAATATATGACTCATATGTTGCTACATATAATAAGATGTAGCAATATATGACTCAAACGATGCTACATAAAATAATCTGTAGAAACATATGAGTTAATATTGCTACAGATAATCATATGTAGAAACATACGCCACATGTTGTGATGGACGAATGTTGTGATATACGCATCAACTGTAGCAACATATGACTCAAATGTTACTACATATAATCATCTATAGCAATATATGTCTCAAATGTTGCTATATATAGCAACATATGTAACAAATATTGTTACAAGCGAATCATATGTAGCAACATATGCCAAATGTTGTGATAGACAAATTGATAAAAAAAGCATTGTCTTTAAGATAAAATAAAACAACATAATTGATAAATTAAACATTGTGTTTAATCACAAGCATAATGTCAAGGCTTTAAGCTCTAAGATATTATCCCATACGCCCAAATATATTGCATCCGTTCAATTAGATTGTCACATAACAGTGAACTGGGTGGATGAAATTCTATCCGACTAATAAAATGCTCAATGAATGCAATAGAATATGACACGCACACCGTTCCACTTGCATTTTGTACCATCGGTTCTATTCGACCATTAAATTCCCATAGTTGAGTGAGCAACTTCTTTGGCAAATGACTCATTATTCAACTCTTCTTCAGCAATTTAGGCAGCAACTCGAAGATAGGTAGTATAAGTGTGAAAAACTTATCATGTTCAGTAACCACTAGGTTGCATTCATAAACATTGATCAATCCGTCGTGCAAGAGAATCTCGAGAATCCCGAAATGGTTACCCGACGTGTTCATGACTGTCAAAATCTTTTTTGCATCAATTCCATCCATGCCTCCAGGAGTTGGCCTAATAACCTTGACATAGTCAATCATACAATCATCCCATACAAAGTCATCTAGTAACTGACTCATGCTTTTACCACCTGACATTGTTGCCTCATCGTCAATTTGATTATATATATGTAGGAAGTTCATATAGAGGTTGATATCAAGGATCTTTCTCTGGGATCATAGTAGTCCGGGTATTTCCAATGCCTCTGACGCATGAGGTTAAGGATTTCGTCAGTATACTGAAATAAAATATAATATTAAATAGTTTGGAAGAGTAATCATTGAAAATACATAAGAAATATTTAATAATATAAAAAGTAGGATTACCCAGTCTTCCCACCAAACTTTTAGGCTTGCCTTGTTCTTGAAATCTTGATCGGCAAAATATGCATGTCTTATTCCATTCGAATATCCTTTGCACTGGTCACCTTAATTACTTTCATCGATAGAGGGACGCTTATAAATATTCAAAATTTTTTTACTCAATCACCACTTTCTCCATTATGGCCCTTGAAATTTCTCCAAACATCTTCCTCTTCAAATTTTGCATTGCCTTGGCAAATAATTCTTTTCTCCGCTTGGCCTTTGGAGTATATGCATGCCGCACGTTCTTTGAAATACGAAATGACACATTTATAGAAGAGAGGAGAGAGGAGGAGAGAGGGGAGAGGAAAATAAAAATTGAAGTCGTTTATTTATTTTTAATTAGGACAATTCAAACTATGACATATGTTGCCACATATATATTATATGTTGCTACATATATGCGATCTGTTGCCACATATAATCTTGTTGTGTTTATTACTACATAAATTACATATGTTGTGATGCATATACTATATGTTGCTACAGATGATTCGCTCTATTGCCACATATAATTTTGATCGTTTCCATCATAAATGACATTTGGTTAAACAAAAACGAAATAATCATAAAAAATATTTTAATACATAACCACCGATCTAATCAATTGTTGTAAGCACAAAATATTCATCGATCTTAGATTTTTTTTAGTTCTACGCATCTCTGGGTCTTCATTGTCACTAACATAACCATTTCAAGCCTTTACAATGCCATAGTTCCATAGGACTGAAGCATATCTCATGCGAATGGTGTCATCACTAATTCCACATGATGGTACTTGTAATCCATCACTCAAATACTCAGTGTATGCAGCAACAAAAATTCCACAATCTCTACATAGAATATCATCAATAAAATATATTATAACATCACATTTCGATAGTTGTAAGACAAAATAATATTGTGATACTTACAGACTATTGCTTTCTTGTTGGGCAATACCAGTAACATGACTGACTTCGAATGGGTGAGATTTTTCATTGCATGGTAACATTTAAGAACTAACCAGTTGGCTTGTTCATTTTGCTCAAAAAATCCACTCAACTCAATGTCTTTTGGCAACATTGTAGCCATCTTTTGCATCTCGGAGAATATTTTTCTATTAGACCTATTTAAGGACAAGGAATCATACACTTTTATGCACTGTTCCGTCAATGCAACGACTGCCAAGACCAAATAAAATTCTGCATTACTATTCACAGGGACATAAACATCACCCCTCAAGTGCCAAGGCATTCTAGAAGGTATAGCATACCCTTTCATTATGTTAATGATTTTATCCTCATATTCACTAGAATTGTCAATGTATGTTTTGAAAAAATAACTAGTGGTGGTATATTGATATTTAGAATGAATCTGCTACTTCAACTTCTTACGCTAATAGTAAAATATGACATCCACAAACTACACACATAGATGAAACAAGTATATCAATATAATAGTATATATTAATGTACTACACAATACATATAAAAGTGGGCATGGATTTACCTCATCATTCCAACACCTATTGGGTTGAGACATTACGTAGAACCAGTCCTTATTCATAAGAAATGCAACTACTAAATCAAGTTGGTCAAATTCAAGATTTGTGCAGTTGGCTAAGTAGTGATCCTCCTTGTTTCCACTACAATTGTTATACCTTATTATCATAAATCATTATTTATTGGACAACAAGAAGAAATTCTTATAATATTTGAACGACCTTACTTACTTTTTTGCATGATGCTTGTAAAGACCCTCATTTATCCATTGCGAGAAGGATGACATTAGTTTAGTTAGACCCTCGTCGTCAATGTTAAATGTAATATTTTAAAAAATCATATGTCTAATAAAAAGACAGTATACCCTTAGGATAGCCTATTAGGTGTACATAGGCATCCCAATGCCCAATATTGAGAAATATTGGGTATAGTATAGAAGAATTTGCTAAGGAATATTAGCCAATTTTCTATATACGAATAAAAAATATACTTTTTGGGTTGTCATACCCCAAACCAAGATTGATGCTCAATAAATGTACCTGCAATGAAGATCCTAAGATAAAAGAAAAAACATTATGAATAGTTTCACACAAAGTACTAGGCATCCATGTGTCAAGCCTAGTACCATTCCACATGACAATTTAAAATGATCATGTAAATTAAGTAGTGCCCAATGACATAGTGATGGTCCTTGAGTCAATAAGTAAACATTCCCAAAGGAACCATAAATTAATAATTAGTTAGGAATGTACAGCCAACCTATGTGCAAGCACATGTGCAAGACATGTGAAGAAGCACCAATAGAGGGGACCACCCAAACCGAATTTGATTAGGGTAATTAAGAGGACAAAAACGTGCATAAGGGACCACTCCATGTGAGTCCTAACTTCCTAATAAATTTTAGATTCTAACCTACTTCCCCAAATAGCTAACTATCCTAGGACTAACCGAATTGGACCCATTATTGCACCCGACAACCTAAGACCAAAAACAAGTTGACACTAACCTAGTACTAGTTAAAGAGACAACCTAGTACCTAACCTAGTATGGTCCAAAACGTTATTTATGGTCCTAACAACTTAGGGTACTTTAGTAATTTCTATAGTTTACATAATTCATTAATTTAGAAAATTGATAATGAATTTGAAAGGGCAAAAACAAAAAATAAAAAGGAAATTTTTAGATTTCGGTTAAAACAAGAAAGGGACAACCTAGTACCTAACCTAGAATTGTCCAAAGAGTTATTTAAGATCCTAACGACTTTAATAATTACCTGTAACATTCTGGAAAATTATATGTCTAATGAAAAGACAGTATACCGTTAGGATAGGCAATTAGGGGTACATAGGCACCCCAATGCCCAATATTGAGAAATATTGGGGCATAGTATAGAAAAATTGGCTAAGGGATATTAGCCACTTTTCTATATACGAATAAAAAATATACTTTTTGGGTTGTCATACCCCGATCCAAGATTGATGTTCAATAAATGTACCTGCAATGAAGACTCTAAGCTAAAAAAATCCTTTATGAAAAGTATCACACAAAGTACTATGCGTACAAGTGTCAAGCCTAGTACCATTCCACATGACCATTTAAAATTATTATTTGAATTAAGCAGTGCCCAAGGACATAGTGAGGGTCCTTAAGACAATCAGTAAACATTCCAAAAGGAACCATAAATTTATAGTTACTTAGGAAAGTACAACCAACCCATGTGCAAGCGCATGTGCAAGACATGTGAAGAACCAACAAAGGAGGGGACCATCCTAATCGAATTTGGTTAAGATAATTAAGGGGACAAAAATGTGCATATGGGACCACTCCATGTGGGGATTAACTTCCTAACAAATTTTAGACTCTAACCTACTTCCCCAATTAGATAATTAACCTACGACTAACCGAATTGGATCCATTAGCGCATACAACAACCTAAGACCAAAACCGGCTTGACACTAACCTAGTACTAGTTAAAGAGACAACCTAGTACCTAACCTAGTATGATCCAAAGGTTAGATATGGTCCTATCAACTTATGGGTACTTTAGTTATTCCCTTAGGTTACCTAATTAGTTAATTTAGCAAATTAATTAATTAATTTAAAAGGTCAAAAACCAAAACTAAACAGCAAATTTTCATACTTCGTTTAAGACAAGTAAGGGACAACCTAATACCTAACCTAGGATTGTCCAAGGAGTTATTTAAGATCCTAACGACTTAAGGATACTTTAGTAATTACCCTAGGATAATTAATTGATTAATTTGTCAAATTTATTGATTAATTTAAAGGGGGAAAATCTAAATCAACAAACAATTTTCAGATTTCAGTTAAAGCAAGAAAAGGACAACCTAGTACCTAACCTAGGATTGTTCAAATGATTATTTTTTGTTACAACGACTTAAGGGTAATAAAGTATTTACCGTGGGTCACTTAATTAATTAAAGTTTTCATTTAGTTCATTAAATTAAATGGGTCAAAACTAAATTCTTACACTAAGCTAGTACAACTAAAGAAACATCCTAGTACTTAACCTAGGATAGTCCAAAAGGGTTAATTTTGGTTCTAATGACTTGAGGGTACTTTATTACCAATCCTAGGTACCTAAATTAATTAAATTAAGGATTTAATTGATTAATATAAAGTCAAAATGTCAACCAAAACCATAGTCAACACCATTTTACAGATTTGACTAAGTGTTATGTTCTCATATGTTTACTCAACTTAGGAGGGTTTTTTAGTAATTAGTTAATTAATTTATTTAATCAACTTATTAAAACCTAATTTTAATAAGTCAAGGTCAGTTATTAAACCTAAAAACCACGTTCAAACTCAAAAAATAACACAACCGAAACCAGAAAACAAGCGTGAGAAAAACAGAGAACAAAACGCAAGAAAAAAACAGAAAATTTCTTAGATGATTTTCAAGGTTTCTTCGAGGTTTTTTCAAGGCTCTTTCAAGGTGGTCTTAGTAGATTAAGTTCTACTTAAGGAATGAGTTTTATCTCATGGAATTCTTTCTCCAAGAGGCTTTTCAAATGTTTCAAACTCATGCATTTCAAAACTAGGGTTGTTTCCCAAAGATATTATTGAACGTCCATCTTCCTAGTTATCCTTTTTTTTTCGATTCTTTAACTATATGGATGTAATCTTGAGCATGTTGTTTGTATGTGGTTCTAACTGATTTTATAAGTTTTTGATTTATTTATGATTAATGAGGTCTATAGATTGGATTCGGATGATTGAGTCATTAGTTACACAGATTAAGGAATGACATAATACTTAGTTTTGTGTTCGAGAAAGATAAAGTTGTTATAAGTTGTTTATGAATTTGAGTCTACTGGTATAGGATGTTCATTGAATTATAATTATAAGTTAATTGAATGTAAAATTGCTGTATTATAACAAATGAAGTTTAAATTACCATCATATGTGAAAGTTTGGTTTATGCCAACAAATTGGCTAGCAAAACTATGTCAAAAATATTATCTCCCAAAATGTGTGAAGTTATACTAACAAAGTGACACCAATCTCTACATCAATGAACTCATAACATAGGGTATGACAATAAATGGGTCAAGTCCCAACATACCCTATCAACACGAACTTGTAAACGTAATAGCATTGAATAAGTACCTATAACTTTTATAAAGAATAAAATCTAGTTCATGAATCTATAATGCCAAAATAACTCCATAGCTTGGCCAAACCAAGCATTGAATTATTCTTGTAAGTTAAACAAAGATTACAAGTTCAAGTGTAGTGTAAGTTTGGCTTATGCCAATAAATTTGTCTAAAACATTATTTTCAAAATATGTAATAGAATGGGCTAATGATTCCATGAAATAATACTTGAATGAATTTCATGCCTTATGACAATAATATGGCTAACAATACATCGTCTAAGTGTGATGAATGAAATTGTCTATAATGTTGTCTTTAAATATTTAAAAGAACAGCTAATTGCTAAGGTATACCAAACTAAACATGAAGGAGTGAGACTTTGGCTAGTGCCAATAAATTGGCTATGAAGTCAGTTTTCAAATTTTCTAGGCCAATACTAATTTTATGCCAATCATATATAGCCAAAGTATTGAAATGAAAATATAAGTACATCTAAGGTAATTAAATGAATCCATATCCAAAGGCATGCCAATCATTGGGACAAGTCCCAACATGCCCTAACCAAATGAACTACGAACATATGTAATTAATTGAGTGAAGTTCTCATCGTCCATAAATGATGATATGAAGCTATCAAACGAAAGTAAGCAAGTAACGTGAGTAATAACATAACTAAAGATGTCTAAGTTAAGAAAGTGACCAGAATTATGTGTTAAAAGAAGTGAGACAAGCCTCACTTACACCTAAGATACTATGTTAAAAATACTCACGAATAAAGGTGTTAGAATGTGTGAGACAAGTCTCATTAACACTAAAGATTTTATGTAAGGACAATTCAGATATCATCAATAGAAAGAAAAGGATGACAAGTCATCAATAGTGTAAGTAAATGTTATCAAAACGTACTCATCTATGAGAATATAAAGTTAATAAAGAGACTAGTTTCTATATACACTCTAACGAAAGTATTGAGACTGATGTATAATTAATACTAATGATGAGATGAGAAATCATATAATGAGATTTGATGTCCTCTTACTAAAAGTCAACTTCCATGATGTATGACTTGAATGAAATGGAACTTTATATTGAGCACGGATAGACTAGCTATGAGTGGTGATACCTTCTTTCGGGAAAGGGGAAGGTTCACATAACTCTCATGAGATGAGACTGTCTGGCATTACGGGTATGCGTCTGCTTATATCTCCTAGTTTTTGAACCTATACTGCCAATATATGGATCTTGTGAGGTTTAATTCCCATGTACGCTAGCATGTTTTGGGTCACTTTGGCTGGTGATTCCACCACATTTCATTGTGGGGTAGACACTGGATTTCATGATGCTTACATGATCTATGTCGGTTAAGGTTGAAGTTCTTCAATGTATGAAAGACATTAAAATGAACGATACCGAAGGTGTTTGTGCAAGAAAATCAGGAGGTAAAATTAGATTAAAGTAATGACATTAGGTCATCTTGGTCATTGCACTTCATGATCCCGATGACAGTCTTACACTTCATACTAGGTATAGATTGTGTTTACATCAGCCTACAAATGAATGAAATGAATAATGTGAAGTACGAATGAACGAATGAAGAGGCTCTGTGTTTGCTAAAGAAGACCCTCGCGTTGAGGTCCCATATGTTGGGCCCTCACTTGAGATGTCTTAGGCTATATAAATGATTACAAAGTCTCATGTATATGAAATGTATAATATGTAAAATATGAAAGTAATGAAATCAATGGCATGATCAACAGCGAATTGCTTATGAAAGGTAATGAATATACAGTGTAAAGAATGACTCACTATAAGGTAGGGAAATCAATTCTTATTCCTTGGATTACTTACATCGATTCACTATGGGTATGGGACTATAATGAATCATTGCACTCGTAAGTAAAAAATAGGACCAAAGGAGTTATTGAAGTACACAACAAGAAGAAGAAAAAGACATAAAAATAATCTAAGTGTACAAAGATGAGCTCTCGGCCTAAGAGGATCAAAATCTCAAATCTTCACCCGAGTTGTTCTAAAATTATGTTGATGATACTAATATTATTGTAATCATATAGAAAAGGAGTTCTGTTCTTTAAATGCATTAAAATACAACATATTCATACCACAATTCACAACCAATGAATTAAGAAAGTCTCGTGAGTAGACTTTCCAGAAATAGCATGTCGTTTAAGAAGAGCTTCGTTTATCATGGATAGCTTTATGTGTATGTGTGCATACACCCATAATTAGTACAAGTGGTTTACTAACCCCTACTTTTTTTTTGTAGGTGCAGGTCAGAGAACAGGTTGATGACACTTGCAGCGATTTGAACTTCAACATTTGTCAAAACTATTTGGTAGGTCCTCATGATTTCGAGGATGCTACAGATTTAGTCTAGACTTAGTATTAGACATAGCTAGTGGATGTTGTTCATAGCGTGTCATTCACGCCTTCATTTTGAAGCTTTATAATAATGCGATGTTTGGTAAACTATTTATGATATATTCATCTTCAGTTTCGAATTGATTATTTATGTTAGATGGTTGTTCTCTTATGTTGAGCTTAGTATATGATTTATCTAGTTAATAATTATATGAAGTATATGTATACTTCATACATATAAAAACTTTAAAATTTTCTGCAAATTTAACTAGATGAATGTGATGAATCCAAGATTAGGCTTGTATGCGACCTCTTAGAACTCAACGATGCCGGTTGCGATACGAATTCTAGAATACGGGTCGTGACATTATCATAGGATACTTAGTTAATTAATTTAACAAATTAATTTATTTTTTTGAAGGGGAAAAACCGAAATCATAAAAATTTCCAGATTTTGGTTAAAACAAGAAAAAGACAACCTAGTACCCAACCTAGGATAGTTCAAAGGATTTGTTATGGTTATAACGACTTAAGGGTAATTTAGAAATTACCCTAGGCCACTTAATTAATTAAATAAGATATTCAATTAATTAAATTAAAGGGTTCTAACAAAAATACTTACACTAACCTAGTACAACTCAAGAAACATCGTAGTACTTAACCTAGGATGGTCCAAAAGGGTTAATTTTGGTTCCAATGACTTGAGGGTACTTTAGTACTTAAACTAAGTGCATAAATTATTTAAATTAAGGATTTAATTGATTAATATAAAGTAAAAATGTTGACCAAAACCATAGTCAACACCAATTTCCAAATTTGACTAAGTGTTATGTTCTCCTATGTTTAGTCAACTTACAAGATATTTTTTAGTAATTAGTTTATTTAATTAACTTATTAAACCCTAATATAAGTCAAGGTAAGTTCCTAAACCTAAAAACCAAGTTCAAAATCAAACAAATACACGACTAAAACCAGAAAAGAAGCATGTGAAAAACAGTGAACAAAACGCAAGAAAAAAAATAGAAAAATTTCTTAAATGATTTTCAAGGTTTCTTCGAAGTTTTTTCAAGTTTCATTCAAGGTGGTATTCGTAGATTGAGTTAGACTTAAGGTATGGGTTTTCTCTCATGGAATTCTTTCTCCAAGAGGCTTTTGAAACGTTTCAACTCATGACTTTCGAAACTAGGGTTGTTTCCCAATGATATCATTGAACATCCATCTCCCTAGTTATCCTTATTTTCGATTCTTGAAGTATACAGATGTAATATTGAACACATTGTTAGTCTGTGGTTCTAACAGATTTTATAAGTTCTTGATTTATTAATGGTTAATGAGGTCTATAAATTTGATTCTTATGATTGAGTGATTAGTTACAAAATTAAGGAATGACATAATGCTTAGTTTTGTTTTTGAGAAAGATGAAGTTGTTATGAGTTGTTTATGAAGTTGAGTCTACTGTTATAGGTTGTTCATTGAATGATAATTATAAGTTAATTGAATGTAAAAAGGATGGCTTACAACAAATGATGTTCAAAAGACAACCATGTGTGAAAGTTTGGTTATGCCAAGAAATTGGCTAGCAAAACTATGTCCAAAATATTATATCCCAAAATGTGTGAAGTTATACTAACAAAGTGATACATATGTATAGATCAATGAACTCATAACATAGGGTATGAAAATCAACGGGACATGTCCTAACATACCCAATTCACACGAACTTGTGAATGTAATAGCATTGAATAAGTAGCTATAACTATCATAAAGAATCAAAGCTAGTTCATGAATCTAAAATGCCAAAATAACTTCATAGATTGGCCAAACCAAGCATTGAATAGTTCCTTTAAGTTAATCAAAGATTAAAATTTCAAGTGCAGTGTAAGTTTAGCTTATGACAATAAATTTGTCAACTACATTATTTTAAAAATATGTAATAGAATTGGCTAATGATTCCATGAAATTAAACTAAAATGAATTGTCTGCCTTATGCCAATAAAATTGCTAACAATACGTCATCTAAGAGTGATGAATGAAATTGGCTATAATGTTATCTTTAAATAATTAAAAGATTAGCTAATGGCTATGATATACCAAACAAAACATTAATGAGTGTATTTTTGGCTGCCATACTAATTTTGTGTCAATCATTCATAGCCAAAGTATTGAAATGAAAATATAAGAACTTCTAAGATAATTCAATGAATCTATATCAAAAAGCATGTCAATCATTGGGACAAGTCCCAACACGCCCTAACCAAATGAACTATGAACATATGTAATTCATTTAGTAAAGTTCTCATCATCCATGAATGATGATATGAATCTATCAAATGAAAGTAAGCAAGTAACGTGAGTAATAACATAAATAAAGATGTCTAAGTTAGGAAAGTAACCAGAATGAGGTGTTAAAAGAAGTGAGACAAGCCTCACTTACACCTAAGCTATTATGTAAAAAATACTCAGGAATCAAGGTGTTAGAATGTGTGTGACAAGTCTCATTAACACAAAAGATGTTATGTAAAGACAATTCACATTTCATCAATGTAAAGAAAAGTATGAAAAGTCATCAATAGTGTAATCAAATGTTACCAAAACGTACTCACCTATAAGAGTATAAAGCTAATGAAGAGACCAGATTCAATGTACACTCTAATAAAAGTATTGAGACTGATCTATACTTAATACTAATGATGAGATGAAAAATCATATATTGAGCTATATTGTCCTCATACTAGAAGCCAGCTTCCATGACATATTAGGTGAATGAAATGGACCTTTATATTGAGCACCGATAGACTAGCAATGAGCGGTGATGCCTTCTTTCAGGAAGGGAGGAGGTTCACATAACTCTTATGAGATGAGACTGTCCGGCATGCTGGGTATGGGTCTCCTTATATCTCCTAGTCATTGAACATATACTGCCAATATAGGGATCTGGCGGGGTTTAATTTCCATGTACGCTAGCATGTTTTTGGTCACTTTGGCTTGTGATTCCACCTCTTTTTAGTGTGGGGTAGACACTAGATTTCATTATGCTCACATGATCTATGTCGGTTAAGGTTGGAGTTCCTCAATCTATAAAAGATAATAAAATGAACGATATCGAAGGTGTTTGTGCAAAACACGCAGGAGGTGAAATCAGATTCAAGTAATGACATTAGGTCCTTCTTTGTCATTGCACTTGATGATCTCAATGAGAGTCTTAAACTTTATCCTAGGTATAGCTGGTTTTTACATCAGCCTACTAATGAATGAAAGGAATAATGTGATGCATGAATTAACGAATGAAGCAGACTCTGTGTTTGGTAAAGAAGGTCTTCGGGTTGAGGTCCTATATGTTAGGCCCTCACTTGAGATGTCTTATGCTACATAAACGATTCAAAAGTCTCATGTATATGAAATGTATAATATATAAAACATGAAAGTAATGAAATCAATGGCATGATCAATAGAGCATTGCTTATGAAAGGTAGTGAATATATGGTGTAAAGAATGACTCACTATAAGGTGGGGAAATCATTCCTTAGTCCTTGGATCACTTAAATCGATTCATTATGGGTATGGGACTACAATGAATCATTGCACTTGTAAGTAAAACATAGGACCAAATGAGTTATTGAACTATACAACAACAAAAAGAAAAAGACTGAGAAATAATCTAAGTGTACAAAGAGGAGCTCTCGGCCTAAGAGGATCAAAATCTCAAATATTTGTCCAAGTTGTTCTAAAATTAAGTTGATGATACTTATATATTGTAATCATATGAAAATGAGTTGTGTGCTTTGAATGCATTAAAATACATTATACTCATGCCACAATTCACTACCAATGAATTAAGAAAGTCAAGTGACTAGACTTTCCAGAAATAGCATGTCGTCTAGGAAGAGCCTTCATGGATCATGCATAGCTTTATGTGTATGTGTGAATACACCCATACTTAGTACAAGTGGTGTACTAACCCTTTACTATTTACTATTTTTATAGGTGCAGGTCAGAGGACAGTTTGACGACACTTGCAGCGGTTTGGACTTGAGTGTTTCTCCAAACCATTTGGTAGGTCCTCATGATTTTGAGGATGCTACAGATTTAGTTGAGCCTTATTCTTAGACATAGCTAGTGTATGTTGTACCTAGAGTTTCTTTCGCACCTTCATTTCGAAGCTTTGTAATAAGGCCATGTTTTGCAAACTATTTATGATATATTCATCTTTAGTTTCGTATTGATTCTTTTTGTTAGATGGTTGTTCTCTTATGTTGATCTTAGTGTATGATGTATCTAGTTAATAATTATACAAATTCAATGTATACTTCGTAAGTATATTAAATTTTTTTAAAATTTCCACAAATTTAAGTAGATCAATGTGATGAATGCAAGATGAGGCTTGTCTGCGACCTATGAGAGGTCAACGATGCTGGTTGCAATCCGGATTCCATAATCACGGTCGTGAAAAATTTGGTATCATAGAAATAGATTAAATAACCTAGGATCTAAATCTCAACACAACTAGCTTATGGTTGTGAAGTGCGCCACAATTATGACTTAGAGACTACGCAATGATAGAAAATTCTCCATTCTTCTACTCTTTGTCGTGCTATCAAGATATTTGACACTTTGTGTCATTCTAAGTATCTAACTTCCTTCTCATGTGAGCACGTATAGGGATACAATCAAGAATTAGGATGGCTAAGTGTTCTAAGGCACTAGAATTAAGATTTAGACTTCCCACGAAAAGGGCCATAATGGAAATGCCCAACGTGGACGAAAGACGTGTGATGAGTGTGGTTTTTTCCATGGAGATGAATTCATGGTAATGTCTAAAAGCCTGATATGAGTATTGATGAGGAGAAGAAGGCTAAGTTTTCTGCATATCAACTCAAGAATATGGCTTAGACATGGATTTTCTTCAGAAGTGTTATGCTATAATAGACTTTAGAAACAGGGTAGTAAGGCTTAAGTTTCCAAATAAGTTGGGATAAAATGAGAAGGGTGTTGTTCAAATCCCATAGGACAAGGCAGATGCTCAACCTCGGCCAAATTCTGTAGCCGAACCCCATAAAAGAAATTGATTTTATGCGTTCAATGGAAAATAGGAACAAGAGAAGTCCACGGATGTTGATAATGGTAACTTGCTTGTATTCTCCTTTCATGTTTATGCATTATTAGATCCAAGATATACCTTGTCTATGGTAACTCCTTTGTGGCTAATCAATTTGACCTATTTCTTGAGATCTTACATGAAACGCTTCTAGTCAGTACTCCCATGGGAGACAGTGTTAAGGCCGAAGGGGTATGTGGAGAAGTAGATGGCGTAGTGGCAAGTCCCTTCGAAAGTAAGTTGGGCGTCATTAGGTTCAAATCTTAAGGCCAACAAGATGTTATATAGGGGGGTTAGATATACTCTTCCTAAGTCTGATTTATGTTTAAGAAACTCTAAGTTTAAGTTCTTTAGTCGATTTTATGTAATAGGTCACTAATCGTATTTCTTATAATAGAACTATGTGAGTTAAAATGAAGTTATGTTTGCATTTCATGTGCTGTTTTTGTGTAGCATAGACATGTTTCCTGTGTTGCATGATTTGTGATGTGCCATTAGTTAAGTGTGATTGAGAATGAAATTCCTCAATAAAAAAGATAGAGCTTCAAATAATCTAGAATTATATGCATCATCTAACTAAGTGTATATTAGATATTCACAAAAGAGAAACGTTTAAGTACGACAAACTAAGTCACCCTCTTTGTTTAAATGATATATAAGTGTCATTCAGGGACGAATGTTCCTAAGGGGGGATAATGTAACATTCTTTAAAATAATATGTCTAATGAAAAGCCAGTATACCCTTAGGATAGCCTATTAGGGGTACATAGGAACCCCAATGCCCAATATTGAGAAATATCGGGCATAGTATAGAAAAATTGGCTAAGGGATATTAGAAAATTTTATATATACGAATAAGAAATATACTTATTGGGTTGTCATACCCCAATTCAAGATTGATGTTCAATAAATGTACCTACAATGAAGACCCTACGCTAAAATAAAATCCATTATAAATAGTTTCACACAAAGTACTAGGCATCCAAGAGTCAAGCCTAGTACCATTCCACATGACCATTTAAAATGATCATGTAAATTAAGTAGTGCCCAAGGACATAGTGAGGGTCCTTGGGACAATAAGTAAACATTCCCAGAGGAACAATAAATTAATAGTTATTTAGGAAAGTACAACAACCTATGTTCAAGAACATGTGCAAGACATGTGAAGAAGCAACAAAGGAGGGGACCACCGTAACAGAATTCGATTAGGGTAATTAAGGGGACAAAAACGTGCATAAGGGACCACTCCATGTGGGGCCTAACTTACTAACCAATTTGAGACTCTAACCTAATGACCCAAATATATAACTAACCTAGTACTAACCGAATTGGACCCATTAGTGCACCCGACAACCTAAAACCAAAACTGAGTTGATACTAACCTAGTACTAGTTAAAGAAACAACCTAGTACCTAACCTAGTATGGTCCAAAAGGTTAATTATGGTCCTAAAAACTTAGGGGAACTTTAGTAATTCCACTAGGTTGCCTAATTAATTAATTTAGAAAATTAGTTAATTAATTTAAAAGGTCTAAAACCGAAAATAAAAAGGAAATTTTAAGATTTCGTTTAAGACAACAAAGGTACAACCTAGTAGCTAACCTAGGATTGTCCAACGAGTTATTTAAGATCCAAACGACTTAAGGTTACTTTAGTAATTATCCTAGAATTATTATTTAATTAATTTATACGCATAATTAATTAATTTTAAGGGGCAAACCGAAATCACAAAACAATTTCCATATTTCAGTTAAAACAAGAAAAAGACAACCTAGTACCTAACCTAGAATGGTTCAAAGGATTAGTTATGGTTATAACGACTTAAGGGTAATTTAGTTATTACCATAGGTCACTTAATTAATTATATTATCTATTTAATTAATTAAATTAAAGTTGTCAAATCGAAATTCTTACACTAACCTAGTACAACTCCAGAAACATCGTAGTACTTAACCTAGGATTGCCAAAAGGGATAATTTTTGTTCCAATGAATTGAAGGTAATTTAGTACTTACGCTAGGTACCTAAATTAATTAAATTAAGGATTTAATTGATTAATATAAATTCAAAGTGTTGACCAAAACCATAGTCAACACTAATTTTCTATTTGACTAAGTGTTATGTTCTCCTATGTTTAGTCAACTTAAGAGGGTTTTTTTAGTAATTAGTTAATTTATTTATTTAATTAACTTATTAAAACCTAAGTTGAATAAGTCAAAGTCAGTTCCTAAACCTAAAAACCATGTTGAAACTCAAACAAATACACGACTAAAACTAGAAAAGAAGCGTGAGAAAAACAATGAACAAAACGGAAGAAAAAAAAAAGAAAAGTTCTTAGATGATTTTCAAGGTTTCTTCAAGGTTCGTTCAAAGTGGTCTTCGTAGATTAAGTTCCACTTAAGGTATGGGTTTTTGTTCATTCAATTCTTTCTCCAAGAGACTTTTCAAACGTTTCAAACTCATGATTTTCGAAACTAGGGTTGTTTCCCAATGATATTATTGACCGTCCATCTCCCTAGTTATCCTTTTTTTTCGATTCTTGAAGTACACATATGTAATATTGAACATGTTGTTGGTATGTGGTTCAAACTGATTTTATAAGTTCTTGATTTATTAATGATTAATGAAGTCTATAGATTGGATTCGGATGATTGAGTTATTAGTTACACAGATTAAGGAATGACATAATTCTTAGTTTTGTATTCGAGAAAGATGAAGTTGTTATGAGTTATTTATGAAGTTGATTCTACTATTATAGGTCATTCATTGAATTATATTTATAAGTTAATTGAATGTAAAAAGGTTGGCTTATAACAAATGAAGTTTAAATGACCACCATATGTGAAAGTTTGGTTTATGCCAACGAATTGGCTTGTAAAACTATGTCCAAAATACTATCTCCCAAAATGTGTGAAGTTATACTAACAAAGTGCTACCAACATCTACATCAATGAACTTTTAACATAGGGTATGACAATAAATGGGATAAGTCCAAATATACCATATCTACACGAACTTGTGAACATAATAGCATTGAATAAGTAGTTATAACTTTCATAAAGAATCAAAGCTAGTTTATGAATCTATAATGCTTAAATAACATCATAGCTTGACCAAACCAAGCATTAAATTGTTCTTGTAAGATAATCAAATTTTAAAAGTTCAAGTGTAGTGAAAGTTTGGCTTATGCCAATAAATTTGTCTACAACATTATTTTCAAAATATGTAATGGAATTGGCTAATGATTCCATGAAATTGTACTTGAATAAATTGCCTGCCTTATGCCAATAAAATGGCTAACAATACATCGACTAACAGGGATGAATGAAATTGGCTATAATGTTATCTTTAAATAATTAAAAGATTAGCTAATGGCTAAGATTTACCAAACAAAACATCAATGAGTGTAACTTTGGCTTGTGCCAATACTAATTTTGTGCCAAAAATACATAGCCAAAGTATTGAAATAACAATATAAGAACATCCAAGTTAATTCAATGAATCCATATCCAAAAGCATGTCAATCATTGGACAAGTCCCAACATGCCCTAACCAAATGAACTATGAACATATGTATATCATTGAGTGAAGTTCTCATCATCCATAAACGATGATATGAAGCTATCAAATGAAAGTAAGCAAGTAACGTGAGTAATAACATAACTAAAGATGTCTAAGTTAGGAAGGTAACCAGAATGAGGTGTTAAAAGAAGTGAGACAAGCCTCACTTACACCTAAGCTACTATGTTAAAAATACTCATGAATAAAGGTGTTAGAATGTGTGAGACAAGTCTCATTAACAACAAAGATGTTATGTAAGGAAAATTCACATTTCAACAATATAAAGAAAAGGATGAAAAGTCATCAATAATGTAATCAAATGTTACCAAAACATACTCACCTATGAGAGTATAAAGTTATTGAAGAGATCAGACTCCATGTACATTCTAATGAAAGTATTGAGACTGATGTATACTTAATACTAATGATGAGATGAGAAATCATCTATTGATCTATGATGTCCTCATACTAGAAGTCAGCTTCCATGACATATGAGTGAATGAAATGGAACTTTCTACTGAGCACCGATAGACTAGCTATCTGCGCTGATGCCTTCTTTCAGGAAGGGCAGAGGTTCACATAACTCTCATGAGATGAGACTGTCCGGCATGCCGGGTATGGGTCTCCTTATATCTTCTAGTCTTCGAACCTATACTGCCAATATAGGGATCTGGCGGGGTTTAATTTCCATGTACGCTAGCATTTTTTGGTCACTTTGGCTTGTTATTTCAACTCTTTTAAGTGTGAGGTAGACACTAGATTTCATTATGCTCACATGATCTATGTAGGTTAAGGTTGGAGTTCCTCAATGTATAAAAGATAATAAAATGAACGACACCGAGGTGTTTGTGCAAAACACGCAGGAGGTGAAATCAAATTCAAGTAATGATATTAGGTCATTCTTCGTCACTGCACTTCATGATATCGATGAGATTCTTAAACATTATCCTAGGTATAGTTGGTGTTTATATCAGCCTACTAATGAATGAAATGAATAATGTGAAGTATGAATGAAATGAATAATGTGAAGTATGAACAAATGAATGAAGAAGACTCTATGTTTGCTAAAGAAGGTCCTTGGGTTGAGGTCCTATATGTTAGGTCCTCACTTGAGATGTCTTATGCTACATACACGATTCCAAAGTCTCATGTATATGAAATGTATAATACATAAAACTAATGAAATCAATGGCATGATCAATAGAGAATTGCTTATGAAAGATAATGAATATATAGTGTAAAGAATGACTCACTATAAGGTAGGGAAATCATTCCTTAGTCCTTGGATTACTTACATTGAATCATTATGGGTATCGGACTACAATGAGTCATTGCACATTTAAGTAAAACATAGGACCAAAGGAGTTATTGGACTATAAAACAACAAGAATAAAAAGACTGAAAAATAATCTAAGTCTACAAAGAGGAGCTCTTGGTCTAAGAGGATAAAAATATCAAATCATCACCCGAGTTGTTCTAAAATTTTATTCATGATACTAATATATTGTAATCATATATAAAATAAGTTGTGTGATTTGAATGCATTAAAATACATCATATTCATACCACAATTCACAACCAATGAATTAAGAAAGTCTAATGACTAGACTTTCCATAAATAGCATGTCGTTTAGGAAGAACTTTCATTGATCATGCATAGATTTATGTATATGTATGAATACACCCATACTTAGAACAAGTGGTGTAATAAACCCTACTATTTACTATTTTTATAGGTGCAGGTCAGAGGACAGGTTGACGACACTTGCAGCGGTTCGGACTTCTATGTTTCTCCAAACCATTTGGTAGGTCCTCATGATTTCGAGGATGCTACAGATTTAGTATAGCCTTATTTTTAGACATAGCTAGTGTATGTTGTCCCTAGAGTTTCTTTCGCACCTGCATTTCGAAGCTTTGTAATAAGGCCATGTTTGAAAAAATCTTTATGATATATTCATCTTCAATCTCAAATTGATTCTTTATGTTAGATGGTTGTTCTCTTATGTTGAGCTTAGTATATGATGTATATAGTTAATAATTATACGAAGTAAGTGTACACTTCATTAGTATATTAAAAACTTTTAAATTTTCTGCAAATTTAACTAGATAAATGTGATGAATGCAAGATGAGGATTGTCTGCGACCTCTGAGAGGTCAACGGCGCTGGTTGCGATTGGAATTCCAGAATACGGGTCGTGACACGAAAACCTTCAAATGGATATTGTCGCTTAACATTTCAACTGACAATTTCGACTTTCTTCCCTTTCTGTTTCGCTTTCGCTTTTCCTTTTTTTGCTTCACCTTCTCTTTCTCCTTCTCCTTCTCCTTCTCCATCTCATTTGTATTCTTCTTCTTATCCATCTCATTCTCTTGTTTTGCCTTCTTCTCCATCTCTTCATTTCCTTCTTCTTCTTATCCTTCTCCTTCTCCTGTTTTCCTTCTTTTTCTTCTCATTCTCTTCATTTGCCTTCTTCTCCCTCTCCTTTTCTTTCTTTTCCTTCTCCTGCTTTGCATTCTTCTCCTTTTCCTTCTCCTCCTTAGTCTTCTCCTCCTTAGTCTTCCCCTCCTTTGTGTTCTTCTCCTTTTCTTTCTTCTCAATAATCATAGAAATTGTTTGAGAAATAGATTTTTTCAACCTCCTACATTTCAAAGGCTGTGAAATCTTCTTGGATCTTTGCACATCAATATTATGAGACATTTCCTGAAAAATATTAGTGAGTTTTTTAAAACGACTAATAAAATAATCATGTTGTTGTTCACATTCTTCGCATAGACAAAAATAGCATTTCATGTTACAAGATTGAGTTGTTGTCGTGGATGAATCTTCTAGTATCATTTCATTTGCAAGGTAAATACAAAAATATTGAGATTTTACAATTCATTATAAAATAATAATAAAGGTATGTTGAAACTGATGGATAGTCTGTTGCGATAAATTAATATTATGTTGCCATATATGTACCTGCTGTTGCGCAACATATACATCTTATGTAGTAACAGATGCATCATATGTTAACACATCTGTACAGATTGTTGCAACATTTGAATCATATGGGGCAACAAATGACCAACATATCACTAAAATGTGACAACATACGCTAAATATATTTTAGACGCCTGAACAACACTATATTTCTAAAATCATATCAACAAAATGGCCAAAAAAAAGAACAACAACAGAAACAAAAAATGACTTTTCACTGAATGATAACATTATAGATACATTTCCTCAAAATAAGGATTTTTTTCAGTTGGCTGATTTTCTTTCAAAAATGATAAATAATACACATCATTAAGTCGATTATTCAATTTTTATACATACAAAACATTTTATTGTTCATTAATCCAGGAAAAAAACTTCGAAAATTGTAAAGTATTTCAAAAAATAACTTACCCATTTCTAGTCGAGCACAATTACAAATCAGAAAGATGAGAGAGTAATGGAGGACTGGAGAGGAAGAGTAACGACTGCAGAGGAAGAGTAATGATGAATTTCCGAATTTCTAAGGAAGAAGATGAAGAAAAGAAGAGAGATAAAAGAGGAGGAAAGATGAAAAAAATTCTTTTTAAATGATTTGGTTTGAATTATAAAAGTGTGCTTTTTTGTATTTCATAAAAGATTAGAAAGTTTTAAAAATGTTAATTTGGTCCCATAATTAGTTAATTACGTTTAGAAGAAGATTTGACCAGCTCTTGCTCAATCTGTCACCAAAAATAAAAACGAGACTTATTTGACACCTTTTGCTTAATTTCTCCTGTTTCTATCTTTTTCTCCATGATTCATCTGCCTTTGGCTGTGCTTGTTTCATCTGTTGCTTTCTTTGTATCTTTGCTACGCTTAAACATGGAGTAGTTCCACATAGATTCCTGATTTTCTTCTTCAGATTTGGATTCACAAAATTGAGCTTTTCTGGTTGATTTTGCTGAAAATTTTGTTCGGCTTTTCTACCTTAGCCGACCCATCTGATCTATATACTTTGTGAGTACTCTTTTCCCTTCGACTGTCATTACTACTTTTGCCAACAAATTAGTACAAAAATTTTGTGAAAGGAAAAGAAATGGCACCTAAACACAGTAGAAACGTTTATTTGTACATTGAAAGGGTATTTTTGTAACTTGACTACATACATTATCATTCCTGTCTATACTACTATATAGCACATCAAACTTTTATCTCCAAATGTCAAAATCCCATTTTTTTAAGAGGATACAAAAATTTACATATATAAAGAGAGAACCAAAGATAGAAGAGGAACACTCTAGTAAAATTTGAATTTTTGCAGTACTTTGTAGAAGAACAAATAAGAACAAAAGAGTTCTAACAAAGTGGTGCATTTTCTCAACGCAAGAATTGTTTTCTAGCTAGCATTATCACTCAAGGCCACATGAAATTGAATTTGCCAACCAACATGTAAGGTTTTCCTCTTAGGTAACAATTTCTTTGCTAAGGCATTATTACATAGGATTAGAGATGAAGTGAAAAGATCTTCACGTCGTTCCGGATTCACATTAACATTCCATTTGGCACAGTATCAGTGGTATTTAGGTTGTGAGATTGAAACAAAATTTTCCTGTTATATTATTGCGAAATTTAAATCCTTCTGAAGGCGTATGTAACGGTACTCGATTGGTGTGTTGTGATTTCAAATAACATATTATAAGTTGTAAAATTGTAAGTGGAGACTTCAGAGACAAACACGTATTTATTCCAAGAATACCATTACTATCAACAGAGGTTTAAAAAAATACCTATTCCTTTTAAAAGAACACAGTTTCCTATACGTCTACGGTTTGCAATGACTATAAATAAAGCACAAGGACAAACATTAGATTACGTTTGTATCTATTTACATGAACCATTTTTTTCTCATGGTTAATTATATGTTGCTTTATCAAGATAAAAAAATTCAAACTGTATAAAAAAATTGATTCGACCTCCTACTGCAGATAACGATGATGATCAATCGACTTGTAATGTAGTGTACAATGATAGCATCCAAAAAGCTTTGTTATAAATATACTCCGCATATCTCACCAGCTATGTAAGCAGTGAAAACATTTATGCAACTACTGCACAAAATAGATATAGAATATCACCTTATGAATAACCTTATTATGTGTGTCATTCAATAAGTTTAAGAAATTATCTTTCAGAAATTATCTATGTCTGATTATGAGAGAGTTTTTGTATTGAACTTCCTTTCGAAATTCCTAATTTGCTTGTTCCAATTGGGGATTTTGTCGTTTAAATCCAGTCTTTTTTCTTGACTTTATTGAAGATTTTGTTGGAGTTTTCCATCAGTCGACTTATCTATGAGTTAATTTTTCCCTTTCAGTTCGATACTGATTCTCCTGCAGTTTTGTACTTTCTGTTTTTTTCCTATAGTGTCTGGGTTTACAAACTTTTTGGGTCCATAGTTTTTAGGTTGAGATTTTTGCTTACTCCTGTGAAGATTGATAGCCAAATGAGATACCAAGTTTGATTCGCGAAGAAGTTAAAGCTTTTGACTGACAATGTTAGTTTTATATGTTCTTTTGTTCATCCAATAGGTGAAAATCCGATATCTTATGAAGATGACTTGTAGTTTTTGTGCTGAACTTAAACTGATAATTCACATGCACTAAAACTTTTTGCTACAATGGTTAGTTTGCTTGAAATTTTATGCATTTCCCCAGTAATGAATGTTACAATTGAAATTTGAATGACTGCAGTATTGAGGATGGTCTATAGTATTGCTTGTGTGTTCTAAGCAAACTCCTAAACTTCAACTCTTACATTTGTGTATGTGAAATCATTAGGAATTTGAATTTTATGTCTTCGATTATCAGCCTATGTGTCGTGCTTCTCTTTAATTAACCTAAATTTATATTTCCGTAAGATAACATCTCACTGCTTAAAACAAGTGTTGTATTTTTGTGAATTCCTTCTTTTATGAGAAGTGGAAGAGCTTGTCATAAATTTCAAAGTATGATTAGCCAAAAAAAATGAACTTTTCATCTTGTTTCTTATACCTAAAACATTAAGGGGCATAGTTAGGATGAGTAGATTTTCTCTTGTCCTACATAGATCAATATGTATTTAAAAGACAATAAAGTTGCAGGTTTAAATTCACACACTTTTACTTCTCTTTCAAGTACTTGTTGATTTCTATAGGAAGTCATCTAATCGATTCTTCTTTTTTGCTTGTTTCTAAACATTCTTTGTCAATTACCTTGTATATTTTATGGCCTGTTACACTTTAAAACCAATAGATAGAATGATAGTTTAACTACAATTTTATCAAACTTAAAACTAAAAGCTCAAACAACAATACTAAAAAAGTAGTGAACATCGACCTAGAAATACCGACCTCCAGAGGTCGATATTCCCGAAATACCAATCAAAAACCGACTTCCCAGCTTAAGCCAGAAAAAGCTTGGTTGCTATTCAATTCTGACCTATGGAGGTCGATTTTGCTGACCTGCGGAGGTCAGTTTTAATTTATGTCGATAAAATTTTTTATTTTTTTTCCGACTTTTGGAGGTCTATTTAATATATTTTATTATTTTTTATTTTATTATTTCCGTATTCCGGAGGTCAGAATTTTTAATTATCAAATTTTAGAATACCAACCTCCGAAAGACGGTATTTTTATTTCCTATTTTTTAGATTCTGGCCTTTGGAGGTCGGTATTTTCATTTCTTATTTTTTTAATTCCGACCTATGGAGGTTGGTATTTCTATTTCTTATTTAAAGATTCTGACCTCCGGAGGCCGGTATTTCTATTTCTTATTCTTTAGATTCCGACTTTCGGAGGTCGGTATTTATATTCCAGTTTTTAGATTCTGACCTTCGGAGATCGGTATTTTTGTTTATTATTTTTGAGATTCCGACCTCCGAAGGTCGGTATTTGTATTTCTTATTTTAGAGATTCCGACCTCCGGAGGTCGGTATTTCCATTTCTTATTCTTTAGATTCCGACCTTCGGAGGTCCGTACTTTTATTTCTTATTTTTTAGATTTTGACCTCTAGAGGTCGGTATTTCTATTTCTTAATTTTTATGTTCTGGCCTCCGGAGGTCGGTATTTCAGCTACAAATCTGGCAGAACTGAGCTGCAATTTGAGTATCCCACCTGTATATTTATATCAAAACAACCCAAAGAATTTCAAATAAGATATTTCAAAATAAACTTCGTCCAACTCCAAGAATTCCAAATGAGTTATTTTAAAATAAATTTCATCCAACCAAAACAACACTGTATTTTCAAAATATACATTTAACTATTTCAAAATAAACTTCATCCAACTTCAAATTAAACTACAATATGATCAAACAATTACAAAAATATAGAAGTCTAAAATGTCAAACCAGTACAACTACTCGTTATCACCGTCACTCTCCTTATCACCCTTATTATTCTCATCACCCTCTTGATCAGTTCCATCATCACTACTTGAGAGACATGGTGGAAGAATATTTCCTGATTCAAAAAGAAAAGTTAGTTGGGCCTAAACCGTTGCATACCTCTTGTTCTCTGCCTCCTTTGATGCCGCAATCTCCACCTCTCTCTTCCTCTCTCTGTCGGCTATAGCAGCAAGCTCGGTATTGAGAAAAGTTATCTTACCTTCCATTGCATATCTTGTCTCTTTATTCCAGCCATCGAAGCTGGAGAATGAACCACAATACCAACCCTGCTTCTTTTGATATGTCTTTTCTCGATAGTCGTAGATTGAACCTTTAATCGGTTCACTTGCACTTTACTTCAATAGATTCTCACATTCTTCTTGTGTAAATGATTTGTCCCGGCTCTCAAGAGGTAGAGTACTACGGTATTCCTGAGACATTCGTATAAACCTATCCTGTAATTTAAACAAAGAACTCTACAAATAACAATGTAATATATACAATAAAGAGAAAAAAATATTAACTTGAATAGCGTTCTTACATATTAACGATATATCGGGACATCGTGTGAACAGTAATCGGTCCCGAAGAAATATCCTTGAAAAATTGATCAAATGTGTTAGCATTTTCTGAATTATAAACCTATATATGGTTAGTTAATTAAAGGATATGTTAGTAGAAAGAGGAGTAAAATAATATATGAATAGGTGTATATATTACAACACTTACCCAATTAGTATACCACAGTATAAATGATGTAACCACTTGATCATGACCATATTGGCTCACAAAATAACTGTAGAATCACATCCAAAATACAATTAGTTTCTTTGATAAAATTGTAGTTGAATATATGTTTTTTACGTATTTAAATTTCTTACTCTAAGAAGGGTTGGACTCCTGGATAATTCAACAAGACATGAAGCTCTGCAGATTTTTTCTCCTTTTTCAATAAGTTTGCGCAATGTACACTTTTTGAACCCTTACCCAGTTGGTTGAAGATTAATAATGACTTTACTACCAGATCATTGTTAGTATCATAATTTTGATTAGGTCTGTTTCTCAAACATGACACATAATCATCAAAGTAGTAAGAACAAAAATGGGACCTTTCTTTAGCTATATACACTTGAATCATACATCCCTCCACTCTATGTTTATTCTTAATACCCTGTTTAGACTTGCCAATGCTCCTGTAAAATTTTATATTAGATATATAATTTAAAAAGATATATGAATCATTTATCAAATAAGAATAATTGTGGTATAATTACTTACCGCTCAAAAGGATACACCCACCTATATTGAACTGGGCCACCAAGTAGGGCTTCATCAACAAGGTGAATGAGAAGATGTTCCATCACATCAAAGAACCCAGGTGGAAGAATCTTCTCCAACTTATTGGTTATGACAACAATATTTTTGGCCATTCGAACTAGATTGTTTGTTCTCAATGTGCTGGAACACAAGTCTTTGAAGAACAAACTGATCTCTGCAATCGGTTTCCATATGTTTTCACGCAATCCACAAAAAGCAATCGGAAGTAATTGATCCATGAAAACATTAGATTCGTGACCTTTCATCCCATGTAATATTCCACGCTCCATGTCAAATCTCTTTCCAAATTTTAGGCATATCCATCTGGCATTTTCAAGCTCTCCACCCACTCACATATTTTTCTCTTATGTTCCATTGTGAATGAATAACTAGCCTTGGACTTAAGTAACTATTGTCTACAATGTTCTGGTTAATCAAGCCTAGCCTTAACATTACTTTTGTCTTTCCAGTCACATCCATTACAGTGTTGAACAAATTATAATAATAATTCTTCTCAATATGAATGACATCAAGATTATGTCTAAGCAAATTATCCTTCCAATAAGGCAACTCCCAGAATATACTCTGTTTAGTCCATTATGTGCAACATCAAACCCATCAAATTTGTACGGTGGTTCCTCAGCTACCTTTGGAAAATGTTGAACACTTACCCAAATATCATCACATGTTAATATTGGGGGTGGACCATCTTGTTCAGTTTTATTCTTTTCAAATGCATATTTCTTACTCCTAAACTCATTATCAGGTGGCAAGAATCGATGGTGACAATTAAACCATGAATTTTTCCGGCCATGTCTTAATGTGAATGATTTAGTATCTTCCATACAATAGGGACATGCTAACTTTCCAACTGCCATCCATCTAGATAGCATCCCATAGGCAGGAAAATCATTAATAGTCCACATTAAAGTAGCAGGCATGTTAAATTTTGTTTACAAGAAATGTCCCATGTTTCTACCCCCTCAGACCATAATAATTTCAACTCATCAATCAAAGGTTCTAAGTACACATCAATCTTGCTTTTGGATTACTCGAACCAGGAATGACATAATTTAGGAATATATATGGACTTGTCTTACATATCTCAGGTGGAAGATTATACGGTGTAATAAACATATATGGTGCAACCCAACTGAAAAAGGGGTGAAACCATCCGCACACATACCCAACCTAACATTCCTTGGTTCAGTGGCAAAATCTGGATAAGTTCTATCAAAATGTTTCCAAGCCTCTCCATCAGATGGATGACACATCACACTAGGTGGCCTTCTATTTTCATGGTGTTATCTCATATGAGGAGCAAAGCTATGAGATGCATACAACCTCTTTAATCTTGGTATAAGAGGTAATGCATAGCCTTAATAGCAAGTTTCTTTCCGGTAGAACCAGTCTTCAAGCGAGGGTGACTACAAAACTTACAAGACTCTAGATCGACATCCTCCTTATAGTATAACATACAACCATTTTCACAACAATCAATTCTTATTGAGGATAGTCCTAACTTAGACACCAATGCATTTGTTTTATAATCAGAATCAAGAATATTTACATTGGGATCAACTAATTCCTTCACAAGATCTATCATAGAGTCCATTCCTCCTTGAGAAATATTATCGTCAGATTTGATACTCAACAATCTAACTGCAACAAACAATTTAGAGTGTTGACTCCCGTTGAATAAAGGACTACTACAATCACGCAATTGTTCATAAAAGATGTTTGCTTCTTCTTTGGGAGATTCTTCTACATTTTTCCCAAATTCAAAATCTGAATGCATCCCAAAAGCATCATCAACCATATCTGACATTCTAGAACCTTGGAAATAAGTACGCTCTGTTGATCTACTACTTTCACCAATGGCAAAGTTATTAAAAAACATAGTGGCATTTTCAACTTCACCGTGACTAGTCCAAACTGTATATTCTTGTTTAAATCCATTCCTCATAAGATGCATAGCAACAGTCTCTGTTGTATGGTATCTCACATTTTCAGAATTCACACACGGACACCTAATCAATGTTGAAGTTAAAAAATAATCAAGTGTCTTTGCATGATTTATAAATCTAGTGACACCGTCTGCATATTCTGGTATCATACACGCTCGACCAGGATTGTTTCTTTGTACATTCAACTACGATTATGATCTATCTACACAAACAATAATAATAATTTTAATTTTCGTTTTAAATACTTTCTACGGCTACATAGTTAAGTTTTAACTTAACTAAAACACTATATTCATCAACTAAATTACATTAACTTATTTGAATAACTTAAAGACTTTCTAAGTCTAATTAGTTAAGTTTTAACTTAATTCAAACACTATATTCACCAACTAAATCACATTAACTTATTTGAAGAACTTAACAATTTTTTGAAGTCTAATTAGTTAAGTTTTAACTTACTTCGAAATACTATATTCAACGAAATCACATTGAGTATTTGGAGAACTTAAAGACTTTCTAAGTCTAATTAGTTGAGTTTTAACTTACTTTCCAAACACTATACTCACCAACTAAATCACATTAAGTATTTGGAGAACTTAAAGACTTTCTAAGGCTAATTAGTTATGTTTTAACTTAACTAAAACACTATATTCATCAACTAAATCACACTAACTAGTTGGCTTTTACCATCTCCTGTCAATTTACTATCGCTTCTTTTGCTTAATATGTTTTCGTTTGCTTTCCGTTGTTGTAGTATGAATTATTTTTTCAAAAACACAACTCAAGGAAAAAATACCAGAAAGCATCTTATGTTTGAAGCAGGCGGAGAATGAAGATGCAAAAGATGATAATTCAGTCATATACTCCATTAACAAGGCAGCGGTTGCAAATAACAACATTCACTTCTAAACTGGACATTCAAAGAAAATTCCGAATCTTCAAAGAAAATTTAAGTTCAAAATGATAATGGAGCAACAACCTCTTTAGAAACTGAGACTGAGTTCTCCAAAGATACTCGAGTCATTCAGAAAAGAGCTCTAAAGCAGCCAGGGGAGGCTTTAAAGGGAAAAAGCAAGAAGAGTGGTGATGAAAAACTGTACAAGGGTATGAATATGGAAAACAAAGATCTTCTAGCATGAAATTAGTTTTGATTTCATGGGTTTGAGCCGTTCTGCAAAAATGCAAGATAAGGTCGCATAAGGTTAGTGCACTAAGTTACCCTTTCAGTACATTATTATTATCTCACTACGATTTTTGCCTTTCCTTTGCTATTTCTAAATAACACTTAGAGCCATATCCACAGGCTCCTTTTATGCAAACATGAACCCTAGAAAACTTTATCATTTCCAACGCAACTTATGTTAGGTAGTGGAGTCTGATTAATATATATAACTATTTACGCGGTTTAACCTGCGCGGTGAGGTTGCCAGGGGGTTATGGGGGACGGGGTTCGGGGCAGCGGCCCGACCTAAATTTTAGGCTTTCCGATTTATTCTCTATTTATTCTCTGTAACAAAAAATACTCTGATTTATTAATATAAATATATCTCACCGCCGTGGAAGTTTACTCACGTGGTGTTACCACGAAATATTGGTTTTCTCTTTCTCTCTCTAGATCTCTCATCTCTTTCTCTTGAAAGTTCTTATGTTCTTCATTCATCTAGTGTGTGCGCGTGATATCGATCCTAACAACTTATCCTTTTGGAGCTGGATAACTTCTCTAGAATATTCACAAGAAAGCTACCCAAACCTTCCTTTTCATGAGTATTTTTTTTAACTCTTTCTTCTGGGGTTTGCTCTATTTGGTCGATAATGAGGACTTCTCTTCTTAACTCAAAGTTTTAAGCTTTGAAGTGCCTTTTGTTCTGGATGTTAATTTCGTGTAAGTAGAGTGTGATTGTGAGGTTTTACATGAAAGTGACACGATTTAATTATACCGGTAGAGTTGTAGAGATAATGTTAAGAAAAGTTCATTGTGAACTTGTTGAATGCCTTGAATCGGACCCATTACAATCGGAAAGGACGAGGTCTCCCCCGGCCCGACGGTATACAATGTTGTTGTATTGGGCCCTTAATTATCTGTCAATTCTGTATTTTGGGCCCAAGCCTGTTAGGGCGTAGTTTAGCACTATATATAGACGCTATGACAAACCCTATTCTGTAATTCTGTTCTTGCCTCTTCATAATAAAACTGCTCCCCCTCTTCCCGTGGACGTAGCCAATTTATTAGTGAACCACGTAAATCTGTTGTCTTGTTTTTCGCGTTTATATTTTGTCGTAATATATCAAATTCCGCATAACAGAAGTGTTTGTTACCTTATTGTTGATTCATTTGCAGCTTTTCAGGAAAGTGATAATTGTTTTCCAGAATGCTATCGAAGGATGTAGTGTCACGAACGACTACATCTTAACAGAAAGATGGATACACAGAAATACAAAAGAAGATGGTAGTGAACAAACCTCTTTTCAGAAGTGCGGGTTCAGAAAACACCTTCCTTGCTTTGGTCGATCTGTGTTTGCATCTCCAATCCTAAATTTTTCACTATAGCTTCATTCTCCAGCTACTGATTACTATTTATCTTTGCTCCTACATATTCATTTCATGTACTTATGCCACTACATCAACCATTATTGTATCAGCTATTACTGTTTGGCCCGTGCGGGCACGAACACTACGTGTCTAGTATATATATATGTGACAAACACAACAGTTATAGTAGCTATTATATAGGGTTAAATAAGGTTGACTTTCTGTTTTGTAACAATTGTATTTACGATTTTCAAATAATCTAATTTATATATATACATATATATATATATATATATATATATATATATATATATATATATATACACGTACACACATTGTAAACTCACATAAATCTAAAAGAATTATATTATTACACATAAGTTGTACTTTTTAATAATCACTTTACTTGAAAAATGATTATTAATTAATTATTTTTTTAGTAGTTGGTGTTAACGGATAGGTTAAATATACAAATTAACTAAGCTAATTATTATATTATAGAAGGATATTGTTATTTTTCAGAAAATTAAAAGAGCAACCATAAAAACCCTCACATTATCTTCAATTTAATTTCATGATTCAAACGTTTTAGCTTTTTCCTATGTTATTATTATTTAATCTGACTAGAATTTTATTTTATTTTATAAGCGTTATAATCTTAATCATATTATGAATTTTTTTTAATGATAATGTAGATTTTTGTTATAACTATTTCAAATAAGTTTTATTTTCATAAATAAGGTTTTATAAATATGTCAAAGTCTCGTCTAAAAAATAATTTTAAAAAATAATTTTTACAAAAAATTCGTTCACTTCGTCTTAAATCCTCATATCTTTATGTTAAAATATACGACGATTGTTTAAAATTTGTCTATTACTTTATTTATTTTTATTGAAATTAAGTAGTTGAGATAGTAAGGAGAGAGTCTCATTATTTTATCTCGTAGTAGTAAATAATATAATTTAGTAAAATTCAAAACTAGTTAAAATTTTCGTCTATTTTTATTTAATAATTGAAACATTTAATTTTACATCCAAATATATATCTTCTTTTCAAATCAAATTCAAACAATTAAATATAGACAAATGAAATTTTTATTTCTTGTTAGTCAAGTTTTTAATAATTGACAACACTGAATTCATCTCAGTTTAAAATGAATGAAAGATTGTGAAGGAATTTAGTAAGTGATACTACATACATAACATGTACATCACGAAATTGCCTTTTTCGTCTCATCTCTAACCAGAGGCGTATCCAGGATTTCGAAATGATGGGTGTACTATTATGAAAAGATGCATCTAAGATTTAAATTTGATCAGTTTGACCTTTACATTCTTATCATTAAACTGTTCAATTTTAAAAATTATAGATCCAACATATTTAATACCACAAAAGTTGAATTTTAATACACACATTTGATTTAGTTACAAAAATTTTTTATGATGCTGACTTTTTTAGGAATTTCCAATGTCATACACTTGAAAATTTTGAAAATTTAAAGGGAAAAAAAAAGAAAAAGAAATGTCAAAAGTGTTACATATAATCACTTGGAGGGTTGTTACTAACAAAAATAAGATAGAGATAAGATTTGAATTTCTATCTTTGTTTAGAGAAGTCTACCCAATGATCATCGTATTTTTATATGTTACTTTTAGCGTGAGTTCAATATATTATATTTAAATATTTTAATAATTATAACACTAACTATATATAATCTAGAGAGGGGGCATGAGTTCAGTTGAACCCATTAAACCCCCTATAGATACGACTGTCTCTAGCTCTAAATTGATTTCTTCTCCATCAAAATATTCTCCTTGGAGCGTTTTTATCGAAATTATTTTTGGCGGACTTCTTTTATATTTTAGGAGTAATATAATTGTGTAGTAAAATTTTAATAAAGATAAAAAAGTTTTTTCAAATAAAAAGTAGAAACTTTGTACTTAACAGACTAAACCTTCTAAGAGAACACATAAAGCAGTAATAAGAGTAACAAAAAGAATTTGAACATTAACCACGTGTACAATCATTTACTTCTAAAAGGATAAAAAGAATAGAATAAAATGTGGTAACATTTTAATTTTTAAACAACACGTTTTAAAATATATTTAGATTTCTTAATATTTCAATAAATTAAATTTAAAATGACTAAATTATTTTAAATTTTTCTTTTTTAGAAATGAAAAATTGAAAATTTTCCTAGTGCTTTCTTACGATTTAAAATATACTAAGACTTCTTAATATTTTATAAAATTAAATTGAAAATGGCTAAATTAATTTGAAATTTTCTTTCTTAAAAATGAAATATTGAGAAATACCCTAGTGCTTTATCGTTGTTTTTTAATTATACATATTTAATTATTTCTTTAAAACTAAACATTGAAGACTATACGTATCTTTTAAATGTAAAATTTCTTTTTAGAGTAGACATGATTGTCCGTGCGCACACCTATCAATATTCTTTTGGTGATACTATCACAAGTATTGATAGAATTAGAATTAGTATAAGGTTGACGATATAAACATGTTTATACAATAAATTTTAGGCAATAACTATCACAAATATTGATAGGACGACAATTAGCAAAAGGTTGATAATTATCTTACACGCACACTTTTAGTACTCAAACTCTAGTTAGGCCTTAGCTTCGAATCTATCTACCAAATTAATTATTTCAACATTGTAATTTCTCCAAATGCAAGAAAAGGAGACTTGATATCTTCAAATAATTTTGATTTCAATGCTACCAAAAGCCACATAAGGACAAAGAGATAGTAGATGATTATTGTTGGGTTTTATTTGTCCTGATTTCTTACCATAAATAGGTTTTTCTTTTAGGAAAAGGTTTTGAATTGACTATTCTTTTTTTGGTAGGAAAAGATTTAGGACTCTATAAATAGAGACATGTTCCTTCTAACTTAATTAACATTCACAATGTAGTTTTAAGGGCTTTGAGAGTTTTGGTTAGAGGGAGAATTTGTTAACCTCTCATGTATTCCGAGTGAATTGATGAGGTTGTTTCCCTCTGTATTTTGTACTCTCATGTTTATAGTGGATTGCTCATCTCCTTTGTGGACGTAGGTCGATTGACCGAACCACGTTAAATCTTTGTGTCTTTTGGTATATTTCTCGTTGTCTTCTTACTCGTGGTCTTTCGAGATTTGCTTTGCTAGCTTCCGCGTTTACACCTGCTTATTTTCCGGTCCTAACAAGTGGTATCAGAGCCAGATTCAATGATGGAGTCAGGTGTAGTGGTTCGATAATCAATGATTGAACCAAGTTAGAAAGAGGTGTTCATCTTGACGGGTGTAGTTCTAGCCGCAACCTTTTTTACAGTAATGAAGATTTTGTTGGAGAAATTGTTTCAGAGAGGTTCTCTGTGTTGAGACATAAATTTTGTAAAGGAGATTATGGAGAGGAGAAGCAAGTTGTTGAAGATTAAGTAAAGAAGGTGAACAAATTTATTTTGTCAGAAATTCAGGCAGGGGGAGATTTTTGGGTTTTATTTGTCCTGATTTCTTACCATAAATAGGTTTTCCTTTTAGGAAAAGGTTTTGAATTGACTATTCTTTTTTTGGTAGGAAAAGATTTAGGACTCTATAAATAGAGGCATGTTCCTTCTAACTTAATTAGCATTCACAATGTAGTTTTAAGGGCTTTGAGAGTTTTGGTTAGAGGGAGAATTTGTGAACCTCTCATGTATTCCGAGTGAATTGATGAGGTTGTTTCCCTCTGTATTTTGTACTCTCATGTTTATAGTGGATTGCTCATCTCCTTTGTCGACGTAGGTCGATTGACCGAACCACGTTAAATCTTTGTGTCTTTTGGTATATTTCTCGTTGTCTTCTTACTCGTAGTTTTTCGAGGTTTGCTTTGCTAGCTTCCGCGTTTACACCTGCTTATTTTCCGGTCCTAACAATTATATACAGAGGGTGTTTTTTTCTTTACTCTTAGATATAATGAGTTAAAAGGATTATCAAAAGAGGAAAGTGAAGTACAGAAATATAAAAAAAAAACTCTTGTTATGCTGAATGTGGAGAATTTGTGAAGCCAAAGGTCATATGGGATGTAGTAATACTGCACTGAGAGGAGGAAAGGTATATCATGACTTAATTTATTGGACTCCAGCTCAGTTTTTGAACCTTTCTTCTAAAATCTCTCGCAAGGGCCTGCAAAAACTTAGCATTAGCATTACAGTATTTTTTTCAAAAAAAAAGTTGGACTGATTTGATCAGGCATATATAAATATTTTGCCCCAGAATGGTTCTCCTAAGTCTGAATAATGATATGTCGTTTTGTCTCTAATTTCAATTAATCCGTAACTTATAATTTGTTTAGCAATTTCTACTTCATAATTTACATGGCTAATAATATAGCTCGACTCATGTGAGTCGGGAAATGGTTTAGTGATCTTCGTGGGAATTAACCCTAATTATGAAAATTTAATGGTTCTCAAAATATTCCTACTGTCATTTTAACCCTAATTACAGTTCACCCAAAATCAAACTTGATCAACTCATACTATCAAACTAAATCTAAAAGCAAATGAAAGTTAAAACCATAAGATATTCAAGGAGAAAACATATGAAGATGAAGAGTTAAGAAATCAAATCCAAAAATTGAAGAGGGAGACGACGAATTACCTTCAAGTGAGGAGACCGACGTCGAGAGTTGTGGAGGTCAAAAGCTTCAGCTTTCTTTTCTTCAATGGAGAGGGATGTGCTGAAGTTGCCTAGAAGCACGCACGAATTCCATGTGCAGTAAAACAGTGGGTACATAAACACGTGGTTAAGATAAAGTAGGGCTACAAACTAAAATGACCATAATGCCCAAACCACCAATATTTTAATCAGAAGCAAGAAACACAAAAATAAAAAACACCTTGTAAATAAATATCACATTAGACAACACTCAACTGTATTGCAATTTCTAAAACAATAGCGGATTTGGAGGGATTGAATAACAAATTTGTAGAGATGGAATAACTGATCTTTAGTGATAGGAATGACAGATCCTTAGGGATGTGTAATTTTTATTCTCTCTATATAATGGAAAAACTCTAACTTTGAGATACATACATCAGAAAATTTACATAGTATTAGAGTTTATCTTGGATACTTGTTTGATAGAATCATATGTTGTTCCTTCTAATTTTTTCTTGAACATCTTGGTTTTCTGTTGACTGTTTGTCAACAGTCAGTCCCACCACGTAGGACTTTTGCTCTTGGTCATTTTAATTGCTTTCGTGAGTCTTGTGGTTTTCATAGATCCTCAAAAGCATGAATTCACATCACTTAGAATCCTTCAGTGTTCGTTTTGTTGGAAAAATATATTATTCTTGGTTGTTTCAATTTAAGTTATCTGTCACCGGTAAAGAACTATGGGGTCATATAGATGGAAGTGATCGTTCTCTTACTGATACAACAAAACTATGTTAATGGAAGTTTAAAGATTCTTGGGTGATGACATGGATTCTAGGGTCAATTGACCCTCTTATTGTTCTTAATCTCAGGTCGTACAACACAACTAAGGACATGTGGAATTACTTACAAAAGGTTTACAATCAAGATAATAGCGCAAGTCACTTTTAGTTAGAGTATGAAATTGCTAATTACTCTCAAGAAGGTATTTTTGTTTAGGATTATTTATCTGGAGTTCAAAACTTATGGGCTGAATTTACGGATATTAACTATGCCAAAAATACCTACTGAATCTCTATATGTGGTTCCGGGAGTTCATGTGTAAAGCAAGCGAGAACAATTTTTGATGAAATTATATTCTGACTTTGAGAGTGTTCGCTCTAGCTTGATGAATCGTGACCCGTATCCCTCTTTGGATGTTTACATAAGGGAATTACTTCGTCAAGAGAAATGTCTTGTCACACAAAATGTTTCAACAAGGAAAATGACATCACTACTGCATTTGCTGCTCAAGGTAAAGGAAAGGGCAGAGATATGACTAGAACTCAATGGTAAGTTGCAAGAAATATGGGAATATTGCTAGCATTTGTAGAAAGAAGTTCTGTAGTTATTGTAAACAACAAGGACACATTATCAAAGAGTATCCCACACGCCCTCAAATTGTTGGGTCAACGCTTTTCAAGCTGGGATAAATGGTTCCACTATTGATAACTCAGCTTCTGAAAAAGTTCTTACTCCTAAATTGGTACAACAAATGATCGTGTCAACCATTTCAGCATTGGGATTACAAGGTAATGATGTTACATCTAATTATTGGATTGTCGATTTCGGTGTTTCTAGTGATATGACAAAATCAATGAGCATCCTAAAAAATGTTTGTAAGAATCAAGGTCCATCACTGTCACGTCCCGAGCTATCCCAGAGACGCGGACACAGAACTTAGGACCACAAGTGATCCCAAGCTAACCCTGCTGGCATGATCATGAGCATACTAAAGATAATAAACTGTTGCGGAATCTAAATCATAAATAAATTTGAAAAATTGGGGAATACCCATATTCTATATCTGAGATATTTGAAAATAATGAGTTTAATACGAAGAAAATATTAACTCAATAATAAGATGAATCTAACTATGTCTGAAATCAGCCGCTAAAGTAAACTAGAAATACTGTGACAAACCCCTAGCTAAATCTAGCAAAAAGTGAGACTAAATGACTAAAGACTGAAATGACACTCATGACTGTTGTCCTCGGAGAATGAGGACTCACCACTGAATCTTCTGAACTGGACATCGGGAAATTAGTCTATGCGTGATCTGCATGCTACAAACCTGAACCTACATCACAAGAATATGTAGCGCACTTATGCGTTAGTACTTAAAAGGTACTGATCTTGTAGGATAGAGTAAAGTTGAAATAAAATATAATTGAACAAGCACAAAAGCAAGTATAATAATATGAAGATCTATTGAATTTCTGAGCTAACTGAATGCAATGACCAATTTATAACATGATGAAACTGAATACTGGATATACTGATAAATGGTCAATGTAGAGAGTCTGACTGAACTGTGGAAGATACTAATAACCGATAATAAAACCACATGATCTAAATTTGAATTTCGATGTATACGCCCCATCGAGAGGACCCAATATACCCTGCCAACGATATAAAGGCATGCTGGCGTCATTGCTAAGCTGATTGCCCAAAGAGGGACTTACAACCTACTTCACTAGTAATTCTAGGACTATTGTGTACGCTAAACCCTAGTCTAACTCGGTATTATGCTACTCTAAATGAATTCTGTAAATTTACTGATTATGTTTGTGTTTTTGTAAATACTGGATAGCTCAAAACTGAACATGCAAACTATGAATGCAACAATAAATCTGGTAATTATGCATTTATAATTGAGGCATGTATATCTGAAGTGTCTGAAATATCAGACCTAGCATGTGTAATTCAAGAACTAGAGAAATACAAAGTTAGGGTTCTGAAATTTATGTGATAATCTGAGTAATAACATGATAATCTGATTTGGAACATATATTTAATAAATTAATGAAGTTCTATCAAAGTTCTTGAAACCCTAGGTCTAAGCATGATATGGTTATCAAGAATCTGATTGATAATTAAGGATCCAATGGGTAAAAGGAACCTACAAGTTAAATCCCACATACCTAGTGATGAAATCCACGAAAAAATACTTAGGTTTCAAGCCTAGAACTGCTGGAACTTGTTGCGTTCTTGAACTAGGGTTCTTGAGATTTTTCTCTTTTTGTGATTCTAATTTTCTAAGTTTTGATTTAATTATTTGACTTAGATATGTCTTAATTATGTTTCTAGGCTTAAACTGACGAAAATATGATGATTTAGGGTCAAAACAACGTAACTTAGGGTTTAAACGAAGTAGAAAAGGTTCAAAAGACCCCTTTGAAAGTTGCAATTGGACAAATCGACGGCCAGGACTGTTGGTCCGTCGTCTGACCGACGCCCCATCGTTGGGTCCGTTGACTGGTCCTGTTCGACAGGACATTACTAAAATGAGCATAAATTTTTACTCGGAGGTCTGATTTTAGCAAGGTTTGTGGATATGAAAATATAATTCAACTACCAATCTGTGAATAGGTCATGGGACACCTAATTCATTTTGTGATAAGAATTATGATCATTTGAAGTTTACCTAACTGCATTTTCCCTTAACTGTCTGCTAATTTCCCACCTACGATCGGTCCACCTACGGACCGTGCTGGTCATCCGTAGTTCTTGGCAGAGAGTGGGTGAAGGGAGTCTTGATCGACGGTCATGTACTACGGACTGTAGTCTTACCCACAGACCTTAAGTCCGTCTGTCGACTAACCCTTAATAAATTTTTTTCTGGGTTGAGATTTTTGGGAGTTTCTATTCCATCGACGGGTGTGCAGAATAAACCGTGGGTCAGGCTACGGTCCATCGATGGTCACGTCGGTTGCACTTGCAGATTTTTCTGAAAAACTAATTTTTTGTCTGTTTTTTCTATGGGGTGTTACATTATCTCCCCCTTGGGAACATTTATCCTCGAATGAATACTAAATAGCTGAAATAGAGGGAGAGAGGCGCAAACCCTACTACAAAACACTGAGAACTGAGTTTCTGACTGAATTGAATTTCGATAACATGCAAATATGCTGAAAATTCAAGTACAAACTGAGGGAACATGATTCTAAGACTGAATTCACGCAAGAATGACTGGAAAATTGAAGAGAAACTATTACCTCAAGCTGGGATGGAATCGAAAGGAAAGAGGTGAGGATACTTGGCTTTCTCGGCTGCTTCTGCTTCCCAAGTAGCTCCCTCCACAAAACCTTTACTGAAGAGAATTCTTTGTTCCTCAACTTTCTAACCTGACGGTCAAGAATCTCAACTTGTACATTCTCATAAGAAAGATTATCTTTCATCGGCACACTCTCTAATGGAACTATAGAGGTTGAGTCACCTACACACTTCTTCAAGGGTGAGATGTGGAAGACCGGATGCGCTGCTGCTAACTCTGCTGGCAACTCTAAATCATATGCCACCTTGCCAACCCTTTTCAATATCTTGTAAGGGCCTTCATATCTAGGACTAAGCTTCTCTTTCTTTCCAAATCTCATCAACCAAATTGAGTCATATTGTTTAAGAGTATGCTGTAATCTTCTGATGAAGTACATATTGATCACATCCCCCTTCCAAGTAGGAATATCGATCTCTTGAGTCATACCCCTGGTTTCTGATGTTCTACCTTGACTTTCTGGCAATTGGGGCACTTACTCACAAAGTCTGCTATATCTCTCTTCATGTCATTCCACCAATAAACTTCCCGCAGATCGCGGTACATCTTAGTGGCACCTGGATGAATAGAATACCTAGAGTTATGGGCTTCTGCAAGAATATGTTGTCTCAACTCGCCCACATCAGGAACGCACAATCTACCCTAGTAGCGAAGTAAACCATCTCCCCTTGAAAGGAAACCTCCACTCTCTGATTGTGGACTGCACCCTTGAGTTCAAACAAATTTGGATCACTGTCTTGCTTCTCCTTAACCTCCACCACCAAAGAAGATTCTTCCCCATTTTGAATTGTTACACCACTGTTTGATATGGTCATAAGGAAAACTCCCAAGCGAGCAAACCTGTGAACATCCTTCACTAACTCCTTCCTTTCTCCCTCAACATGGGCTACACTACCCATAGATAATCTACTAACAACATCGGCTACTACATTCACCTTACCAGGATGCTAATGCACACTCATATCATAACCCTTAAGGAACTCAAGCCATACCCTCTGGCGAAGATTCAACTATTTCTGAGTGAACACATACGGTAGGCTCTTATGGCTAGTGAACACCATACAAGTAGTGTCTCCAGGTCATGAGTTGGATAGTTATTCTCATGAAACTTGAGTTGTCTAGAGGCATAAGCTATCACCTTACCTCGCTGCATCAATAAGAAACCTAGGCCAACTCTGGATGCATCAAAGTAAATCACATAACCATCTGGACCTTCTCGTAGAGTAAAGACAGGAGTTGTAGTCAATCTTGTTTCCAAATCTGCAAAACTTTTCTCAAAATCATCTTACCGTTGAAACTTGAATATCTTTTGAGTCAACCTAGTCAATAGTGAGGCTATGGAGGAGAATCCTTCCACGAACCTTCTGTAATAACCTGCTTGACCTAAGAAACTTCTGATATCTTCAGCAGAGGTAGGTCTGGGCCATTGTTTCACTGCTTCTATCTTTTGTGAATCCACCGGATCCCTACACTAGATACAATGTGACACATGAAAGCAACGGATCGCAACCATAACTGACACTTGTTGAACTTAGCAAATAACTGGCGATCCTTGAGAGTCTTTAAAACAATTCTCAAATGACTTGTATGTTCTTCCTCATTTCTAGAGTAAATGAGGATATCATCAATGAAGACGATAAAAAAAAGTCCAAGTACTGTTTGAACATGCTGTTCATCAAATCCATGAAAGCTGTAGGAGCATTAGTTAGTCAAAACGACGTAACTACAAATTCATAATGACCATACCGAGTTCTGAAGGCTATTTTTTGAATGACACTATTTCTGACTCTAAGCTAGTGATAAAGTGATCTGAGGTCTATCTTTGAGAAATGGATAGCACTCCGAAGTTGGTCAAACAAGTCATTAATCCTGGGGATGGGATACTTATTCTTGATTATGACCCTGTTCAACTGTCTATAGTCAATGCATATTCTAAGAGAACCATCTTTCTTCCTTATGAACAACACTGTTGCACCCCATGGTGAAATACTAGGTCTGATGAAACCCTTATCTAGAAGGTCTTTCAACCGCCTTTTCAATTCCTTAATCTCTGCTAGAGACATTTAGGTATCTGTAAGGAGATCAATTCCATAGTCGATTTCCCTTTCGGGAGGGACTCTAGGAAGATCTTTTGGAAATACTTCTGGAAATTCACAGACTACTGGAGCTGACTCAAGAGTTGGGGTTTCAAGGCTAGAATCTTTAACCCGAACTAGATGATAGAGATAACCCTTAGATATCTAGCCTTAAGGTAAGAAATAAATAGAACAATATAAGCTAAGCTACTACCTTTCCATTCTAAGATTGGTTCATCTGGAAACTGAAAATGAACAATCCTAGTTCTACAATCGACTAAGGCTAACATGAGTGTAACAAATCCATGCCTATAATGACATCTAAGTCTACCATTTCCAACTCTACTAGATCTGCTGAGGTGACTTTCTGAGAGACAGTGATAGGGCAATTTTTGTGTATTCGTCTATCTACAACTGGGTCACCGACTGGAGTAGAGGCTAAGAAATGTTCTGAGAGAGTTTGGAATAATACTAAAGTTTAGTTCTATATGGATTTGCAAAAGACAAAGTAGTTTCTGTTGTCTTTACACTAAGTGAACCATATGTGAGTCAAATCCTTAAGCTGGTTGGATGCCAATTTTACCCTATCACTACCACTCACTTGCATAACTCCAAATATTTTATTTACCTCATCAATAAACTTCTGTGGATCCTCACACAACATGGGACCCTCAAAATTAGGTGAATCTTTCTAAACAAATGTCGAATACTAGCTGCCACTGATCCACCATTGTTATTTGTTGGAACTTGAACCTTTTGATTGTTTTGGTTTTTCATACTCTGAGATAAAAGCTGAATTGTCCTTCTGAAACTCTACTTTAGAACTTCCTTATCTCATACTAAAGGAACTGCATTAGCATTGTGTGCATTCGCATTCCATGGCTAAGCTCTAAGAGAAAGCATGATCTTAAGCGTAGAATGTCAAACTAGAGTGGAATAAGATCATACCTTACGCACGATGTGGTGTACTTCACTTCCATGAAAAGGACTCTACTTAATGTGGATTTTCTGACATCCTAAGACTCTTGAACCTAATGCTCCGATACCAAGTTTTATCATGCCCCGAGCTATCCCCGAGAAGCGGAAACGAAACCTAGGATCACAAGTGATCCCAAGCTAACTTTGCTAGCATGATCATGAGCATACTAAAGAAAATAAACTGTTGCGGAAGCTAAATCATAATTAAATATAAAAAAATGGGAAATACCTATATTCTATAACTGAGATATTTGAAAATAATGAGTTTAATATAGAAGAAATATTAACTCTATACTAAGCTGAATCTAACTATGTTTGCAATAAGCCTCTAAACTGAACTAGAATACTAGGACAAGCCCCCAACTAAATCTAGCAAAAACTAAAACTAAATGACTAAAGAATGAAATGACACTCATGAATGTTTTCCACAGAGAATGAGGACTCACCACTGAATCTGCTAAACTGGACATGGGGAAATTATTTTATGTGTGATTTACATGCTGAGAACCTGAACCTGCACGAGAAGATGTAGCGCACGTATGCGTCAGTACTTCACAGGGATTGAACATGTAGGATAGAGTAAAGTTGAAAGAGAACATAACTGAACAAGCACAAAAGCAAGTATAATAATCTGAACATGATATACCGAATTTCAGAGCTAACTGAATGCAACGGACAATTTATAACATTCTGAAACTAATACTGGATATATGATAAATGGTCAATGCAGAGAGTCTGACTGAATTGTGGAAGGTACTAATAACCGATAATAAAACCACATGAGGTAAATGTGGAGTCTGACGTATACGCCCCATTGAGAGGACCCAATATACCATGCAAGAGGTATAAAGGCATGTTGGCGTGATCATAAACTTATTGCCCACATAGGGGACTCACAACCTACTTAACTAGTAGTTCTGGGACTATTGGGTACGTTAAACCCTAGTCCAACTCGGTATTATGCCTCTCCCAATAAATTTTGTAAATTTACTAATTACGTTTGGTTTCTGTAAATACTAGATAGCTCAAAACTGAACATGCAAACTGAGAAGACAACAGTTAATCTAGTAATTATGCATTTATAACTGAGGCATGTATATTTGAAGTGTCTAAAATATCTGACCTAGCATGTGTAATTCAAGAACTAGAGAAATACAAAGCTAGTGTTCTAAAATTGATGCGATAATTTGATTAATAGAATGATAATCTGATTTGGAACATATATTAAATAAATTCATGAAGTTCTATCTAAGTTCGAGAGACCCTAGGTCTAAGCATAATATGAGAATCAAGAATCTGACTGAAAACTAGGGACCCGTTGGGTGAAAGAAACCCACTAGTGAAATCAAATATATCTGTTGATGAAATTTATGGAAAAATACTTAGGTTTTGGGTTTGGAACTGCTGGAACTTGTTGTGTTCTTGAACAAGGGTTCTTGAGCTTTTCTCCTTTCTTGCTTCTAATTTTCTAATCTTTAATTTAATGATTTGACTTTGATATATTTAAATAATGTTTTTAGGCTTAAACTTACTAAAATATGATGATTTAGGGTAAAAAAATGAAGTAACTTAGGTTTTAAACAAAGTGGGAAAGGTCCAAAAGACCCTTGGGAAAGTTGTTTTCCGACCAATCGACGACCAGGACTGACGGTCCGTCGTCTGACTGACGCCCCATCGTTGGGTCCGTCGACTGTGCCTGTTCGACAGGACTTTACTAAAATGGGAATAACTTTTTTATTCAAAGGTCTAATTTTCGCAAGGTTGGTGGATATGGAAAGATAATTCAATTATCTATCTGTGGATAGATCATGGGACACCTAATTCATTTTGTGCTAAGAGTTATGACTATTTGAAGTTGACCCAACTACATTTTCTCTTAAATTGTTGCTAATTTCCCACCTACGGTCAGACCTACAGACCTTAGGTCCACCTACGGACTGTGCTGGTCATCCATAGCTCTTGTCAAAGAGAGGGTGAAGGGAGTCTTGATCGAATGTCATGGACTACGGACCGTAGTCTAACCTACGCACCGTAAGTCCGTCCATCGACCAACACTTAACAAATTTTTTTCTGGGCTGAGATATTTGGGAGTTTCTGATCCCATCGATGGTTGTGTAGGACGGACCGTGGGTTAGGCTACGGTTCGTCGATGGTCACGTCGATTGCACCTGCAAATTTTTCAAAAAAACTAATTTTTGGTCTATTTTGGCTACGGGGTGTTACAATCACATATACATATTGACAATGGTTTAAATTTACCCATTACAAAGGTTGGGGATATTAACAATTGGTAGATAAAAATTTTGATGTGAATTTTCTTGTAATGATTATTTTGTGTAAGATCAGGTGTCGAGGACGATAATTGCGAAGAGACCTAAAGTTGGACAATTGTTTCCTATACACTTTTCCATTGCTCATGTTCTATCTTTTGCTTGTACTTCTACTTCTAGTAAGACTGAGGTTTGTCATAAGCGCTTAGAACATCCAAATTCTGTTCTGTTGTCTCATTTATCAAATTTTGGTTCATTTGAGAAATAAAAATCAATTTTCAATTGCTTCCATTGTTTTTTCTACTTGTAAATTAGGCAAAAGTAAAGCTCTTCCTTTTTCTAATTTTGGTAGTTGTGCTACCAAGTGTTTTGATGTCATTCACAGTGATGATTGGGGCATTTCACTAATTATTTCACATGATCATTTCAAATACTGTATGACATTTATAGATGATTGTAGTCGGTTTACGTGGGTGTATTTTCTTCGATATAATTTGAGGTATTTCCCATGTTCAAGACATTTTGCCTTACATTGAGACTCAATTTTCTACGTGCATCAAATTATTAAGATATGATTTTGGAGGAGAATATATGTCTTATGAATTCAAAAAATTCTTATTTGACAAAGGAATCATCCAACAACGCTATTTCCCATATACAACACAACAAAATGGAGTTGCTGAACGTAAAATCGCCATCATTTTGATGTCGCTTGTACTTTGTTGATTGAGTCCTTTGTACCATCTAAATATTGGGTGGAAGCTTTATCTACTACTTTCTATTTAATTAATAGATTACCATCTAAAGTTCTAAATCTTGAGTCTCCATATTTTCGTCATTATCACCAAAATCGTTACTATAGTGAGTTTCAGAAATTTGGTTGTGTTTGTTTGGTGCATTTTCTTCCTTCACAACACAAGAAACATTCTTTACAATCTACTAAATGTGATTTTATGGCTCATAGTACTTCACAAAAAGATTTTATTTTCTATGATCCATGTTCTAAAAAACTTCGTATTTCCAAACATGTAGTTTTCTTTGGGAATTAGTATTTCTTTCCTATGATTTTAGATTCATCTTCCGCTTCTCCTATTCTTTCTACTTTTGAGTATTTATCATCTTCTTTTAAGAGGTTCAAACCTGTAATTGTCTATGAATGAAGTCGGCCAAATTTATCCTATCCCGACACTAATGCGCCGCCTCAAACTGTACCACAACAAGAATTTGAGAATTCTTCAAGAGTTGTTCCACTTGAGCCTACTCGACACTTTACAATAGTATCATGTACTCCTAATTGGTATGAATTTTTATATACTTTATCTAACATTTATGTTCGAACTTGTTACTCCCAAGCTTCCAAGCATGACTGTTGGCAGAAAGTTATAGAGGAAGAACTTTTGGATCTTAAAGAAAATGACACATGGGACATTGTTTCATGTCCTTCAAATGTCCTCCCTATAAAAATGTAACTGGGTTTATTCAATCAATGTTCATTATGATGGAACTCTTGATCGATACAAATCTCGATCAGTTGTTCTTGGTACCTTACATGAGTATGGGAAGGACTATGAGGAGACTTTTGCACCCGTTGCAAAAATGACTACGGTGTGAACTATTATTGCGATTGCTGCCTCACAAAACTGATCTCTATATCAAACGGATGTCAAAAATGCTTTTATCCATGGTGATCTCAAAGAAGATATTTATATGAAACCTTCATTTGGTTTGTTCTCATCGCCTACATCAGATGTATGGAAGTTGAAGCGATCTTTGTATGAATTAAAACAAGCTCCAAGAGCTTGGTTTGATAAGTTTTGATCTACTTTGCTACAATTTTCTTTTAATCATAGCAAATATGACTCATCTTTGTTTCTTCAGAGAACATCGACTGGTTGTGTTCTTCTTTTGGTGTGTGTAGATGACATTATTATCACAGGAATCGATTCTTCACAAATCACTAGCCTTCAACAACAGCTTAAATATACTTTTCATATGAAAGATGTTGGTAAACTTACTTATTTTTTGGGTTTGGAAGTTCATAATGTTGCTTTAGGTGTGTTTCTAACCCAACACAAGTACGTTCAAGATCTGATTTCTTTGGATGATCTTCAAGATTACTCCTCTGTAGACACTCCAATGGAATTGAATATGAAGTATCGTTGTGAGGAAGGAGATATTCTTCTTGATCCAACTATGTTTCGACAATTAGTTAGGAGTATAAATTACCTTACTATTACTCTTATCTCTTTTGCAGTTCGACAAGTTAGTCAGTTTATGCAAGCTCCACGTCATCTCCACTTGGTGGTTGTTCATCGCATCATTAGGTATCTTCTACGAACATCTACTTGTGGATTGTTCTTTCCAAGTGGTTCTACTATTTGTCTTTATATTTTTAGTGATTCTGACTGGGCGAGATGTCCTGATACTCGTCCTTCCGTCACTGGTTGGTGTATATTTCTTGGAGGGTCATTGATATCTTTGAAGAGTAAAAAGCAAGATCGTGTGTCAAATTCTTCAACAGAGAATGAATATCGATCCATGTCTACTGCTTGCTCTAAGGTTGTATGGATTTGAGGATTACCTGATAAGATTGGATTTCCACAATCTCATCCCACTCCTCTCCATGCTGATAATGCAAGTGCTATTCAGAAGGCTACTAATCCAGTTTTCATGTGAGGACCAAACATATTGAAGTAGATTGTCAGTATATATGAGAATCTCTAGAAAAAGGAGTCAATACCGTTCTACATGTGTCCAGTGATCTGCAAATAACTGATGCGTTTATAAAATCTATGGCACGACAATGCCATCAGTTTCTAGTAGCCAAATAGAGGCTTCTTGATCCACCGTCATCAATATGATGGGGGATGTAAGCATGATGAAAATCTAAATAATTGAATACATTAATGTAATTAGATAGTTATATAAATTAACATGATCATATAAATTTGTTGCAGAATCAAAGGAATAAATATTGTGATAGAATAGAGGATTTGGAGGAATTGAATAGCAGATTTGTAGAGATAGAATAGTTGATCTTTGGATATAGGAATGACGGATCTTTGGGATGTGTAATCTTTTTATATCTATAATGGAAATACTCTCACTTTTAGAGACAAATTGACACTAACGATACATGTGGAAACCTAGGAAGGAGAAAATTTAATTAAAAGTTATCATAAAAGTAACTCACAAAACAATGCCCAAAACATGGAATATTTGGTTAAGATTATTTTAAAATTAGTAACATTTATTGTGTGAAAGTGAAATTCAACCAATATATAATAACAACAGTCGCCAAAGAAACAATTGATGTAGTACAAAAACGGAAATTGCAAAAGCATAATCACCACATATAGCAAGAAACATACAAAAAAATAATGGTTGGAAATTAAAAAAATGAAACATTCTGCAATATAGTTAAAACAATTTTTATCTAAAAGCATCACCAAATTATTTTTCTTTGATCTGATTACCTCTGCATAATAATGGTCTACATTTTCTTCTTCTATGAGTAGCTAGTAAGTAATTTGGTCTAAGAATTATCGTCTCTTCATTCAACATTATCGGGAAGACCAATTGCCCCATCTCGTTCTCAACCATTAGTACCAAGTGCCTGAAAGCCGGTGAACACTCCTTCACCCAGGGCGGACCCATATGGTGTCCGTCGAGTGCTCGAGCACCCATTAACTTCGTTATGAAATATATATATCTATGTAGAAATCGATAGATATTTGTATAAAATTAACATAGAGCATCCAATGAATAAATCATATAGTTGGCCTAATGGTTCTAGGATGGGTACTTAAGACTCTTTTAGTGTTGTTGTACCAAGGTTTGAATCTCATTGTTAACACATATTTTTTTACAGTTTCACTTCAGAGTGTTATTCTTACAATAACTTGTATTTATAAAGTTAATAAACAGAAAAAGAAACAGAAATAAGATGAAGCAGAATATAGAATACAAGAATTAATCTGAGTCCACAGAAACTACTGTGTGTCCTTAAGAAATTTAATCCCCTCACTGTACCCAAGGTTATGGATTAATTTCTCCCAAGATAAAATGGATTAAACCTGTTAAAGAAATAGCGGTACCTCAAACTTCTTTAACTTCAACGAACTTAAGAAAAGCAACAAGTAACACAGACTCAGTCGATCGACACTTTGATTTTATTTGAGAGAAAAATAAATGCAGAGAAAGAAAAATTTTCAGTGATTAAAAAAACAAAAATTGACTTCCTTTTATAGTCATTTTCAGCAAGGAACATGTCTGTTCAGTGAAATCTGTTCAGACCCATTTTATCCAGAAAGTTGTGTCTTTTGGAAAAAATAATAATTTTTTGAAAAATTGTGTCTGTTAGGAAAATAACTACTTTTTGGAAAGTAACGACTTTTCGAAAAGTAACGACTTTTCAGAAAGAGTAACAACTTTTCGAAATGTTACCGTTACTTGCAAATTTATAAGAAATGACTTTTCATTTGCACTTTGCAAATGACTTTTCATTTTCCCTCCAAAGTAGTTCCCTCACTTTTCATATTCTCTCTTTTCTTTTCCCATTCACACTTGCTAAAACCCAACAATCCCCCACATGAATGGGGAAGACTATTGTTAAAACATATGCATGAAAAAACATGTGTGTCTTGTTGGTAAAGGTTAATCGCATCTGGATAAGTAGGTTTCTCTATAAACTTTCCGTAGTGAACATATATCGGATACACTCGGTCAATCGGTAGATTTGATATCTTTGAACCGTCGAGCTTTGGTGTATACCTAGACAACATATGTCACACAATCAACCCTTGAACTGTTCTTAGTTCTCATTGTTTTGTTCGTTTCAGCCATGAACACATCTTGGATAGTAAGTGGTTAAAGAATTGGCCTTCCGGATTCTCCTTGAAGCGGCTTACACTTCACACTTACATAGGTGATTTCTAAATGTGTTATCCCATAGATACACCATTTGATATTCCTTGTATCAAACTTAGAAACCATTAAAAAGTTCTTATGTCTTTATCCTAGTTACTAAACATTGTCTCATCATGAGAATGGACCATAAAATAATAATAATATTTTATTTTATTTTTCCTTTGACAATGTTGAACCGTCATCAATGACTTTGTTTTATCTCCTTGAACCTAGATCTTGGGATCTCCAGTCTTCTAGGTAGAGTTACCGCCACGATGACTTGTTCTCGGCCAAGTCCCATTCCCGTCGATGATTTCTCAACTCCCTCTCTATTTAGGCCTTTTGTAAGTGGATCCGACACATTATCTTTTGACTTCACATAGTCAATTGTGATAGAGAGTAGTTGTCTCACAGAGTTATGTCTTCGTTTTATGTGACGAGACTTGCCGTTATACATAATGCTTCCAGCCCTTCCCATTGCAGCTTGACTATCACAATATATGCATATAGGGGCCATTGGTTTGGGCCAAAGTGGAATATCTTGTAAGAAATTCCGGAGCCATTCAGCTTCTTCTCCTGCCTTGTCTAAAGCAATGAATTCAGACTCCATTGTAGAGCGAGCTATACATGTTTATTTGGATGATTTCCAAGATATTGCTCCTCCACCAATAGTAAAAACGTATCCACTTGTGGATTTTGTCTCAGTTGACCCAGTAATCCAATTTGCATCACTATATCATTCAAGAACGGCTGGATATCTGTTGTAATTTAAAGCATAGTTTTGAGTGTCATCTAAGTATCCCAAAACTCTCTTCATTACCAACCAAAGATTATGATTAGGATTACTTGTGTATCGACTCAGTTTACTGATAGTGCAAGCTATGTCTGGTCGTGTACAATTCATGACATGCATTAAGCTTCCCAATACGCTAGCATAGTCCAATTGAGACTGACTTTTGCCTTTATTCTTTGCAAGATGAAGATTTACATCAATTGGAGTCTTTGCCCTTTTAAAATTCAAAAATTTGAATTTTTCAAGTATCTTTTGAATATAATGAGTTTGAGACAATGCTAGACCGTTAGGAGTTTTAAGAATTTTAATTCCTAATATCACATCAGCAACTCCTAAATCTTTCATATCAAACTCACTAGCAAGCATACGCTTTGTAGCTTTTATATTAGCAATGTCTTTGCTCATTATAAGCATATCATCTGCATATAGGCATAAAATAACTTCCTGATTTGGAGTATCTTTAATGTAAAAACATTTATCACATTCATTGATCATAAATCCATTTGCCAACATGGTTTGATAAAACTTTGCATGCCATTGTTTTGGTGCTTGTTTTAGCCCATAAAGTTACTTAATAAGTTTGCACACTTTCTTTTCTTTACCAGGAACTACAAAACCCTCAGGTTGTTCTATGTAAATTTCCTCTTCAAGCTCTCTTCATTTAAGAAGGTTGTTTTCACATCCATTTGATGAATTTCAAGACCGTATACTGCAGCTAGTGCAATTAACATCCGTATTGATGTAATCCTAGTCACTGGCGAATATATGTCAAAATAATCAAGACCTTCTTTTTGTCTAAAACCTTTGACAACAAGTCTTGCTTTATATTTGTCAATAGTTCCATCGTCTTTCATCTTCCTTTTAAAGATCCATTTTGAACCCAACGGTTTGTTCCCTGGAGGAAGATCAACCAAATCCCAAGTATGATTGCTTAAGATTGATTCAATTTCACTATTAACAGCCTCTTTCCAAGAGGTTGGGTCGCTAGACAACATTGTTTCCTTGAATGTTTGAGGCTCACTTTCAAGAAGAAATGTTACAAAATCTGATCCAAATGAAGTAGATGTCTTTTGACGTTTACTACGTCTTGGACTTTCTTCATTTTGTTCATTCTCTTTTGGTTCTTCTCTGGGTTGTTTAGATCCCCCACTAGATGACTCAAGTCTAGTTTTATACGGATAGATATGTTCAAAAACTTCAGCACTATCTGATTCCATTACCGTATTATCATGAATATCCGGATGTTCTGACTTCTGAACCAAAAAATGACATGCCTTACTGTTTGTGGCATTTCCAATGAATACATAATCCACAGTCTTAGGTCCTATTTTTACCCTCTTAGGTATAGGAACTTGGACTTTGGCTAGACACCCCCACACTTTGAAATATTTCAAATTGAGTTTTCTACCTTTCCATTTCTCATATGGAATTACATTTGTCTTTGAGTGAGGCACTCTATTAAGTATCTGATTTGCTGTAAGGATAGCTTTCCCGCCAAGTTCTGTGGTAAACCTGAACTTATAAGTAATGCATTCATCATTTCTTTTAAAGTTTGATTTTTTCTTTCTGCAACTCCATTAGACTAAGGAGTGTAGGGAGCAGTAGTTTGATGGATTATTCCATTTTCTAAACATATTTCTGCAAATGGAGATTCATATTCTCCACCTCTATCACTTCTGATCATTTTGATCTTTTTATCTAACTGATTTTTAACTTCAGTTTTATATTGCCTAAATGCATCTATTGCTTCATCCTTACTATTTAGCAAATAGACATAACAATATCTAGTGCAATCGTCAATAAAAGTTATGAAATACTTTTTCCCACCACGTGATGGTGTTGACTTCATGTCACAAATATCAGTGTGAATCAATTCTAAAGGATTTGAATTCCTTTCAACAGATTTATAAGAATGCTTAGCATACTTAGATTCAACACAAATTTGACATTTTGATTTATTGCACTCAAATTTTGGTAAAATATTTAAGTTAATCAGTTTTCGCAAGGTTTTGTTATTAACGTGTCCCAAACGTTCATGCCATAAACATTTAGACTCAAGCAAGTAAGAAGAAGCAAAATCTTTATTCATATCAACTACAATTACATTGAGTTTGAAAAGGCCATAACTAAGGTATCCTTTTCCTACATACATATCATTTTTGCTTACTACTACTTTATCAGAAACAAATACACATTTAAATCCATTCTTGGTCAGAAGTGGAATTGAAACTAAATTCTTTCTCAATTCTGGAACATATGAGACCCTATTCAAAGTCACCACCTTGCCTGATGTCATCTTTAATAGGACTTTGCCAGTTCCTTCCACCTTTGCAACAGCGGAGTTTGCCATAAACAATTTTTCATCTGTAAGTGTTGGAATATATGATGAAAATAATTCTTTGTCGGCACAAACATGGCATGAGGCACCAGAATCTATCCACCATTCTCTTGGATTTCCAACCAAGTTACATTCTGAAAGCATTGCACAGAGATCGTCCATTTCTCCTTTGGATTCAGCCAAGTTTGCTTGATTCTTCTTTTTCTTGTCCTTCTTAGGACCCCGGCATTCATTAGCCCTATGACCATGTTTACCACAATTAAAGCAGTTTCCATTGAATTTCTTCTTAGGAGGATTGCTTTTTGGACTAGATGCTTTCTTTCTTTTCTTTAATTTTGTGGAATCTTATTCAACAAAATTTACTCCAGATATTGCTGAATTACCACGTGACCTCTTTTCTGCAGCCTTATTATCCTCTTCGATTCTCAACCTTACTATGAGATCTTCAACAGTCATCTCCTTGCGTTTGTGTTTCAAGTAGTTTTTAAAGTCATTCCACAATGGAGGTAACTTTTCAATAATTGCAGTCACTTGAAAAGCATCATTCACAATCAATCCTACATTAAAGGTTATGTGAGTAGTAAGGGAAAACTTAATATTTCTAACATAGGCATTAAATAAATTTATACCTTCAGCAAGGAGATCATGGATTATGACCTGCAATTCTTGAACTTGGGTGACGACAGTCTTACTGTCTATCATCTTAAAGTCCAGAAATTTTGCCACAATGAATTTCTTCATTCTGGCATCTTCTGTTTTGTACTTCTTTTCTAAAGCATCCCAGAGTTCTTTTGAGGTTTTTGCATTGTTGTTCACATTGTACAGATTATCTTGCAGACCACTCAAAATATAATTTTTACACAAAAAAATTGAGTGTGTCCATGCTTCTGTTACCAAGAATCGTTCATCAGCCAGTGTTTCATCTGACATAACAGGAACATTCTCATTGATGAACTTCTGCAGACTCAACGTAGTGAGATAGAAGAACATCTTTTGCTGTCATCTCTTAAAGTCGACCCCAGAAAACTTTGCAGGTTTCTCAGCCGGTGCTAAGGCAGCATTTGAACGATTATGTGCAACCGTTGTTGTTGCAGCACAACTGTTCCAGCATTTGTTTGACTTGAATTAGTCATTTTTTTCTGTCACAAATGGCAGATAAATTAAGTATTTAAAATACTAACAGTAAAGAACAAATCTTTACACAAACTGTTTCTGATTTAACGATAAAGTTTTTATGTTCTTTTAATCGTTAATCGAATGAATTTTAAAAATTCAAGCAGAGTAGAAAACCATAAAGGTTTTAATCTCCAGAAACCTCAAATACAGAAACTGTTAAATTTCTTAAGATTGTTATTCTTACAATAACTTGTATTTATAAAGTTAATAAACAGAAACAGAAACAGAAATAAGATGAAGCAGAATATAGAATACAAGAATTAATCCGAGTCCACAGAAACTACTGTGTGTCCTTAAGAAATTTAATCCCCTCACTGTACCCAAGGTTATGGATTAATTTCTCCCAAGATAAAACGGATTAAACCTGTTAAAGAAATAGCGGTACCTCAAACTTCTTTAACTTCAACGAACTTAAGAACAACAACAAGTCACACAGACTCAGTCGATCGACACTTTGATTTTATTTGAGAGAAAAATAAATGCAAAGAAAGAAAAATTTTCAGTGATTAAAAAACAAAAATTGACTTCCGTTTATAGCCATTTTCAGCAAGGAACATGTCTGTTCAGTGAAATCTGTTCAGACCCATTTTATCCAGAAAGTTGTGTCTTTTGGAAAAAATAACAACTTTTCAAAAAATTGTGTCTGTTAGGAAAATAACTACTTTTTAGAAAGTAATGACTTTTCGAAAAGTAACGAATTTTCGGAAAGAGTAACAACTTTTCGGAATGTTATCGTTACCTGCAAATTTATAAGAAATGACTTTTTATTTGCACTTTGCAAATGACTTTTCATTTTTCCTCCAAAGTAGTTCCCTCAGTTTTCATATTCTCTCTTTTCTTTTCTCATTCACACTTGCTAAAACCCAACACAGAGCACCCACAACCTTGAAATCCTAGATCCGCCACTGCCTTCACCTATACCACCAATCAATCCTCCAATCCACAACCTGAGAGAGAAGGTCCTAATAGTAAAAGAAAAATTGATTAGAGTCGGTGAACATAGCTATAATTATCTCAAGTAATGTTATTCATTTTTGAATAATTATTGAAGTCTAGTTTGATAAAATATAAGGTGATAGTTTTTTGTAACTAACCCTCAGTTTCTAGATGAAAGCTTACTCTAAAATGTCTGAAAAAATATTGACTGGATTTATTATCCCATTTAGTTATGCATTGGGATGACTAATTTGAAGTATACCGACATGACATAGTTGAGAAAACAAATATTCTTATATCAAAAAATAGATGTTTCATTATACCTGTTTGTCCATATTAAGTAAAGCGAGAAGATTAGTCTATGGTAAGAGCGGCCTTTAACTGAAACCTAAACCTCGAGAACAGATGCTTGCCAACCCAGCTCTCACTCAAATGACAGTGAATTAATAAACTGTTAAGTATGTTAATGCGTTTCTATTTGCTTTCAAGCTCATCCTTCTTATTGAGTCATAATCTTATGTATCTTAACTCATATCTATGTAGCTAGGTTATATGTATTATGGTTGTCTATGTTAGTGTGCATCCAACTTCATTAACCCATAAAACTAAACTTACAATCAAAGATTATCTATCATAAATCTATTTAACCAGAATATACATCCAAATCTAACATCAAGAGAAATATGAGCCAAATCGATAGGCAAAACAAAATAGAGGGAAAACAGAAATCTAAGTATCAAATCAAAATTGAACATCAAAGAAAATAGAGAGGAAAAGGAAAACCTAAGAAATCAAATAATTGAAGAATAAAACAGAGAATGACGAAGAATAACCTTGAGATTTCCTACACGATTGGAGTAAGATCGAGAATGAAAGTTGTGAAAGAAAAGTAGCTCTTCTCCTGCTTCAAAGGTGGATACATGCATGGATGCCAGACACAGTAAATCAGCTGCTATGTGAAAGATGATAAGCTAAGGCAGCAAGAAATGACAAAAATATCCTTAATGAATTAAAAAAAAATACTTCTAGCAGACAAGTCGATATCCTAACTTTTACACACTCTTCTACTATGGTAGAAAAAGATAAACAAACAATTTTAACTTGTCTTGTATAATAATAATTTTTTCTTTGATTAAAAAATTAAACTAATTTTATTTAATTGATTGTTAATTGAAAACTTAAAAGTATTAGAAACTAATTGTGGCACTGGCACATAGTCTCTATTAAAAAGTATTGAAAATGACAAAATTATTTTAAATATTTCTTTTTTAAAAATGAAAAATTTATATATATTTATATATATGTAATATTTAGATTTCTTAATATTTTAAAAATTATATTGAAAATGGCTAAATTATTTCAAATATTTCTTTTTGAAAAATGAAAAATTGAGAAATTTCAGACTGCTTTCTTTGTGTTTTTTATTATAAATATTTAATTGTTCCTTTAACACTCAAAATTTAATTCTAAACGCGTCTTCAAAAAAGTAACGTTTTCTCTTTAGAAAAGATAAAAAAACAATTTAAACTTGTCATGTAAAACAATAACTTTTTTCTTTAACTAAAAAGTTAAGTTAATTCTATTTACTTGATTGTTAATTGATAACTTAAAATTATAAATTAAGGATTAATTGTGGCGCTAACACGTAGGCGCTATCACCTTTATATATATATATATATATATATATATATATATATATATATATATATATATATATATATATATATATATATATATATATATATATATATATATATATATATATATATATATATATATATATTGCATTGAACTTGCAAATAATCTTTTACTTATATCCATACATTAAAAATAATAGAGAAATAGGTTCTTAAAAAAATATTAGCAATATTCTAACATGAATTTGATTACTTGTCAATATCACATAACTGAAGAAACTCTAATGAATGAATTATTAACGATATGATAAATCATTGGTTCTTTAATCAACATTGAAAGGAAAATAAAGAAGAAAATAAGAATATATATACAAAGGTGTTTCATAATAATAATAAAAAAATGTTGCATAGATTATACAATTGTGATATATGTCTAAGAAGAAAATTCAAAAATTTGTTAAATATTCAAAAAGGAAATTTTGCTTGCACATGAAATTAATTATAACTTTTGAATTTACATAATGAATTTCTTCAATTGATGAGTAAGAAATTTCATATCTATGTAAAAAAACGATAAGATGTAAACTTATACATAGTACTTTTAAGTTATAGAATTTAATATAGAATATCAAAACATGAATTTTGAAAATTGATTAGAATAATTATTTTCAGCATAATAATACATACTATATGTGTATATGTTCAATATAACCGAAGAAAATATCTTTGCAGAATATAAAAATAAAGTTTAAAACGTATACTCAAAAATAAAATTAATATACTAAGCATAAATCAATGAGTGTAAAAAACATGCCAGGATATGTATAAGTAGAACGAAATATAAAGGAAAAAATCGAGTTCACTGAATACACAATGTCCCTTTAAGAAAACTATTCCCTCCAATACAAGAAGTTTAAAAAATTACATCCTCTTAGGATGGAACAATTTTGTTATTTGTAGTTTTGATGATTTGACAAACCTAGGGACCTTGTAAAGGTACCAGTTTCCTAATTGTCTGTTGCAGGGTTCTTGCTTGAGTATTGTAGATGAAACAAACTCAGGGACCTAGTAGAGGTACCAGGCTCTCATGATGAGGAGCCAGTTGATTGCCAGCTGGAGACGGTAAAGAAAGTAGGTGCACACTTCCCGATGGCGTCAGAAAGTGTGACTTTTCCAACCAATGGCAAAGAAGTTTAGGAAAGTGACTTGCTCATATAAAAGGCACTTTCCGAAACATTTTTGTTTGAGTTTTTGCAACTTGATAAAAACTTTTGAAGAACTCTTGCAAAGGCTACTACAAAGCAAAGACAGAATTATTCCAAGAACAACAGCAATATCTGGAGCTTTTCGTCTAGTTGTTTAGGAATACATTCTCTTGTTCTTAATATGTAAACCATTCCTGAATCTATAAAGGATTTGGTGTGTTGTGTTAAAAGTCTAGGTTGTCCAGGTGGGATAGCTTAGTAGGTAGATTGTTTTTCTACTTAGGCTTGTTAAGCAATAGAGGACTATTGCTTAACTGTAAGATTGATAACTCTTTTTTACGTTTGGTGTAATCGTGTTTTACTTTTGCTTTTGAAGATCAGTGAAAACGATTGAAAATACTGTGAGATAGGTCGTGGTTTTACTCCCTTAAGCAAGGAGGTTTCCACGTAAAATCATTGTGTTGATTTTACTGCATTTAACTTTCTGGTATTTTTCTGGAGTGTAGTAAGGGACCTGGTCCATTACTTGTTAAGTGAAAGCTTATATTCTATCAAGTGGTATCAGAGCAGGCACTATCTATTTGGTTAACACCAAGGAAGTGACATTTGCTCTAGAATGGCAGCTCCACTTAACCTGGAAGAAGGTCATTCATCACACAGACCTCCTCGTTTCAATGGAAATTTCTACAGTTGGTGGAAAGTTAGAATGCATGACTACCTCATGGCTGAAGACAGTGAGTTATGGGATATTGTACTAGATGGACCATTTGTTCCAATGATGGAAGAAAAGGATGGAGAGAAGACCATTACTGTTCCAAAGCCTAGGCAGAAATATGATGATGCTGACAGGAAAAAGATTGAAAAAAGTTTCAAAGCTAAAACTCTTCTTGTCTATGGGATAGGACCTGATGAGAACAACAGAGTGTCAGCCTGTGAGTCTGCTAAGGAAATTTGGGACTGCTTGAAAACTGCACATGAAGAAACTGAACAAGTCAAAGAATCTAAGATTGACATGCTTACCTCACGATATGAGAACTTCAAAATGAAGGAAGGAGAAACAATACATGACATGTTCACCAAGTTGTCTTCCATTACAAATGAGCTGCGAAGTCTGGGTGAACCTATAATCATGACCAAACAAGTCAGGAAAGTGCTTTGAATTCTTCCAAAGTCTTGGGAGAGAAAAGTTGATGCCATTACAGAAGCCAAGGACTTGAAGGTGCTGACTATGGATGCTTTGATTGGTAATCTGAAAACACATGAGATGAATCAAAACTATGATTTGTCAAAGAAGGAAGCCAAGAAGGACAAGTCATTGATGCTGAAGTATAAATCAAATGAAGATTCAAGTGATGATGATGATATGGCATATCTCATCAGTAGATTTCAAAAAATTGTGAGGAAAAACAAAATTTATAAAAGAGGAACAAACGGGACTCAAAATGCTGCTCAAGGTGATACTTGCTACAAGTGTGGAAAATCTGGGCACTTCATCAGAGAGTGTCGTTTTCTCAAGAATGAAAACAAGGAACATGAAAAACACAGGAGTGACAAAGAAAATAGAAGGGACCTGGTACTTGGTAACAGAGATCATAAAGCTGCTGCTGATATGGTTGTCAAAAAGGCTCTTGCTGCATGGGGGGCTTCTTCAAGTGATTCAGAAGACCCTGATGAGCCAAAAGATGTGTCCATGGTTGCTGTGCATGAGGAGGAAACTGTCTTCAATGAAATGTTTACTCTCATGGCTCACACAGAAAATGAAGAAGATGACAATCAGGTAACTCTTCTAGATATGAAAAATGTCTTGGATAAATATTCTCTTAAAAAATTGAGAACTTTGGCAAAAGTCATGCTTGATTCTGTGATAGAGTTAACATCTGAAAGAGACACCATGAATGCTGAACTTGAAAGTTTAACTGAAAACAAAGTTAAACTTGAAGAGAAAATGTCAAGAATGGTGTCTCTAGAGTCAAATAACTTTGAACTTAAGAACCAGTTGAATCAGATTACTAAAGAAGCTGAAAATCTGAATGGAAGGTCAAATAGTCTGCAAGCTGAAATTCAAGAAAAATTGAAAAACTCTGAGACAGATCTTAGTCTGTCACTTGAAAAGAGTAACAAATTAGAACAGGATATTGTGAAACTTAAGGAAGAACTTGAAAAATCTCTTAAGTGGAACAAATCCTCAAATTTACTGTCAAATGCAACAAATCAGAGTAATTTTAATAAGAAAGGACTAGGAAGTCTGAACATAAGTCCTCCTTATAATCCTCACAGTAAGTATGTGTTTGTGTCTGACAATCTGCTATGTCTTCATCGTGGTAAGAATGGACATTTGAAGGATGAGTGTGCTAGCTGGAGAAACTCATGTGAAAGGTTCTCTAATTATGCTAAAAGGCAAAATGTACCAAAAGAGAGACCTGATCCTACAGAGCTTGTCTCAACTCACAGATTTTCAAAGAAAAAATCTGTCTCTGCTCCTATGTCTTTTGTTAGAAAGCTTCAAAATCTACCATATTGGACCAAATACAATCTAATCACTCCTTTGTCTGCCTACTGGAAACTCAAGCTGAAATGGGTTCCCAAGCTTAAGAAGTGATTTTTGGTGCAGGTGAGTGAGAGGAGCAGCAGTCAATGTTGGTATGTGGATAGTGGTTGCTCTAAGCATATGACTGGTGATGTAAAAAACTTCCTCTCACTCAAGACCCTCCAAGGAGGAGGTGTCTCATTTGGTGATGGCAAGAAGGGGTACATTTTGGGAGTTGGCAAAGTAGGAAGATCTCTTGAAGATTCAATTGACAATGTTTACCATGTGGATGGGTTGAAGTACATCTTGCTAAGTGTGTCACAAATCTGTGATAAAGGAAATGAGGTCAAGTTTACTTCTGAGAAATGCACTGTGGTGAGTCTAACTGCAAACAAAGTAATTCTCAGTGCACACAGAAGTAAAAATATGTATGTGGAAAACTTAGAAACGTCTCATGGAGATGACCTAACATGTCTTAGTGCTCAAAATGAAAATGCTGATCTCTGGCATCGTAGGCTGGGGCATGTGAGTTCATCTTTATTGAACAAGTTGATTTCTAAGGACCTGGTCCGAGGTTTGCCCAAGCTGAAGTTTGCTGAAAATAAAATATGTGAAGCTTGTTTTAAAGGAAAGCAAATAAGATCATCCTTTAAGCCCAAGAATCAGGTAACATCATCAAGAACCTTAGAGCTGCTTCATATGGACCTGTGTGGACCCTTGAAGGTTTAAAGCAGAAATGGCAAGAAGTACATTCTGGTGATTGTTGATGACTATTCAAGATACACCTGGACGAGATTTTTGAGATCAAAGGCAGATACAACTGAAGAACTGGTGGTATTCTTCAAAATTATTCAAACCAAATTGAATCAAGTTATTTGCAGCATTCGATCTGACCATGGCACAGAGTTTGAAAACTCAACACTGGATAGATTCTGTATGGAAAATGGTACGAGCCACAATTTCTCTGCTCCAAGAACTCCTCAACAAAATGGAGTTGTGGAAAGAAAGAACAGAACCTTGGTGAACATTGCCAGAACTTTGATTATTGAATCAAATCTTCCTCAAAGTTTCTGGGCTGAAGCTGTTAACACAGCATGTCATGTTACCAACACGTGTCTAATAAGAGTTATTTTGAACAAAATTCCATATGAGCTGCTCAACAACAGAAAGCCAATGCTGAGCTATCTTAGAGCATTTGGATGCAGATGTTTTGTGCTGAATAATGGAAAGGATGATCTGGGAAAATTTGATCCTAGAAGGGATGAAGGAGTGTTTGTTGGATATTCTTCATCCAGTAAAGCTTACAGAATATTTAACAAACGAACTCAATGCATTGAAGAAAGCATTTATGTTGTATTTGATGAAGATGGAATCTGGAAGAATGATGGATCAAATGATGATGATGATGTGATGAAAATGCTCAAATCAAAGAAGCCTGAAGGAGGTGAAGCTGATGCAGATCAACAACTGAACAATGACTGTGATGATCAGAATCATAGTCTACCTGACGAGGTTGCTGAGGGTGAAAAGGATGATACGGTACCTGGTACTACTCAAAATTCCAGCCAGAGTACATCAGACTCCCCAGAAAATGATGTCACTCTTGATGAAGAAGAACATGCAGATCAGCCGAGTCAGTCTGCTCCAAGGTCAGGATGGAAGCATAGTTCGTCACATCCTCTTGATAATCTCATTTATCCTTTGAATTCTAGAATTCATATGCATTCTCAGCATTCATATCATCTATTGAGCCCAAGAATTTTAAAGAAGCATTGGGTGATGCAGACTCGATCAATTCTATGCAAGAAGAACTCCATCAGTTTGAAAGAAGTAAGGTATGGTACCTGGTTCCTCGACCTGAAGGAAGAACAGTAAATGGAACTAGGTGGGTTTTCAGAAACAAGCTTGATGAAAATGGAATGATTACTAGAAATAAATTCAGGTTGGTGGTGCAAGGATACAATCAAAAAGAAGGAATAGGCTATGATGAGACTTTTGCACCTGTTGCCAGAATGGAAGCTATTAGAATTTTAATAGCTTTTGCTGCATTCATGGGGTTCAAGTTGTACCAAATGGATGTGAAGAGTGCATTTTTGAATGGAGATCTTAAAGAGGAGGTGTTTGTCAAGCAACCTCCTGGTTTTGAAGATGCAGAGCTACCAAACCATGTGTTCAGATTGAATAAGGCATTATATGGTCTGAAGCAAGCTCCAAGAGCATGGTATGAAAGGCTGTCAAAGTTTCTACTGAAGAATGGGTTCAAAAGAGGCAAGATAGACAATACTATGTTCTTATTAAAAAGAGAACAAGAATTGCTTATCATTCAAGTGTATGTGGATGAAATAGTTTTTGGAGCTACTTTAGAATGTTTGTGTGAATAATTATCATCACTGATGGGAAAGGAGTGAAATGAGCATGATGGGTGAGTTGACATTCTTCCTGGGTCTGCAAATCAAGCAATCATCAAATGGGATTTCAATATGCCAGGAGAAGAACATCAAAGAGCTGTTGAAGAAATTCAATATGTTTGATTCTAAACCTATTGATACTCCTATGGGAACAAATTCGAAGATGATAGTAGAAGAAACTGAACCCCTTGTGAATCAGACAATGTACAGAGGAATCATTGGCTCCTTGTTATATCTGACTGCTAGCAGGCCTGATATTGTGTATAGTGTTGGAATGTGTGCCAGGTTTCAAGCATGTCCTCATGATTCACACCTGAAGACTGCAAAACGTATTCTCAGATACTTGAAGAAAATAGGGGACCTGGTTCTCTTCTATCCTACAGGTGACACTTTTGATCTGGTTGGTTTTGCATATGCTGATTTTGCAGGTTATCAAGTTGACAGGAAGAGTACCTCTGGAATGGCTCATTTCCTTGGATCATCACTTATCTCTTGGGGTACCAAGAAGCAGAACTCTGTGGCTCTTTCAACTACTGAAGCAGAATATGTAGCAGCTGCAGCTTGCTGTTCTCAGTTGCTGTAGATCAGGCAACACTTGGAGGATTTTGGAATTCACATCAAAGAAATTCCTCTTATGTGTGACAATACTAGTGCTGTTAGTATGGGAAAGAACCCAGTCCACCATAAGAGAACAAAGCATATTGATGTTAGGCATCATTTTTGAGAGATAATGTTGAGAAGGGAAATATTGTGCTCACATATTGTCCAACGGAGGAACAAATTACAGACATCTTCACCAAGGCTCTCAGCAAGGATCAATTTGAGAGGAATCGGTTAAAGTTGGGGATGTTGATCTCCAAGTGATGCTTTTAGCTTCCAACAGTAAAATTCCCTTGATGGCTAAAATTGCAGTGCAGGTATCCTTTGTGTGAATTTTAAATATCTGAACAAAGATCTCTTTTTGTATCTTTTGTAGGTATACTCTCAGTAGGGACCTGCTCAGCAAAAGAAGAAACTAGAACAATTAAGGAATGAAGTTAAACTCTACCATGGTACCTGGTACCTGTCCAGGTTAGCATTTATACATTAAATTTAAACTGAAAAATTTTACCGTTGAAAATGCCACGTGTCAGTCATTGGTTACTCTGACCGATCAGTCCCATCGTTTCTCCCTCAAACGACGCATCCAATCGCAGGACCTGGCACCCTTTCACTTCTTTTAAAAATCCTTTCTTCTTTTTGAAACTCTCATCCGTCTCTTAACTTCATCTCTCTTTTCTCGAAAGGCTTATCAAATTCAAGGGCAAAATCTGTCTTCTTCTTCCTCTCTTTGCTTTTCAACGAAACCTTCCAGTATCACAACCATGTCTTCTTCTTCATATTCTTCTAAACAAATGTTGGATTCTCTTAGTGAAATAGATCCCCTTGCATTCTATTCTCCAACAACTGCTCAAGCTAGACTTCCTCCCCCACCCGGTCCTCCACAAGACACTCCTAATAACCCTTTCTTCGCCATAGATCTAAACACTTCTGCAGTGCCTACTAGACCTGGTCCATTTCAAGACATGTTGTCTGACAACATGTTTGAAGGAGATCTACCAAAACATAGGGCTTCCGAGTCTAACATACTGGCACCAAGTGAAGAACTCGTGATTGAAAGCCTGGCAATGATGGAAGAAGAAGCTAGGGCAGAGCATACTGATGTCCTGGAAAGGGAAGAGGTAAGAACTTCTCAACCCATCTTTGATAAAACCCCTGATTTAGGAAGGTATTCTTCTTCCTCTTCCTCTGAATCTGCAAATGAGGAAGAACCATTAAAATGTAAGGTTGAGAGAAGGGAAGGAGTGGGATCTAGAAAAGGGAAGGAAAAGGTTGTGGAGGAGGCACCTAGGAGACGACCTACTACAAGGTCTGGTGCACAAAAGTTAGAAGGGAAGGAGTGGGATCTAGAAAAGGGAAGGAAAAGGTTGTGGAGGAGGCACCTAAGAGACGACCTACTACAAGGTCTGCTGCACAAAAGTTGATGGCTGATGCCTTGAAGGCAACTGCACGTTCTACTGTTGCAGTTAGAAGCGCATGAACCTTCAAGGTATCAAATTTTAGAATACCTGAAGAAAAATTGGTTGAGTTGTCGGGAGAAGAAGCGGATAAAAAGAAGTCAGAAAAGAAAAGGGAAAGGGCTACAAGGAAGGTTGAAAAGTCACAGTCAAAAGGGAAGAAATCTAAGAAAAAGAGAAAGCGGACACAGGGACCTGGTTCTCAAGCCAGGAAAGTTGAGAATGTCAACATGCAGGAAGTAGTTGACAGTCTGAGGAAACAAGCAGTCCTAGCAGGAAGAGTTTTTGATATGGGGGTTATAACTCTTCCTGGCATGGATTCTCTGCATGACATAGTGGAGATTCAATCTTGACTGCACCTGTTCGACAAGAAATCCCCCATCCTCCATGAAGAAGAGGTTCGTGAATTTTACTACAATGTTCAATTCATGGAAGATGGGAGTCTCTTCACACGGGTAAATGATATTGCCATATCTTTTGATGAGGAGGTGTTGAGCAAAATCCTCAGAGTGCCTACAGAGGGGACCCGGTCTGTGCTGGGCAAAACTTGCTCTTCAGAGTTTCCCTCTATGATTTCTAAGACACCCACAACTAAGGTTGCTGGGATCTATAAGAAAATCATGAAGAGTGAGTATCAGCTGGTCTTTGAGTTCGTCAACAAGGTGCTCCTTCCTCGCACAGAAAAGAGGACACTTGCTACTGCTGCTGACTTGTATGTGATGGAGATGCTGTGCATCTTTGAAGCTCTGAGCCTTCCTAGTCTAATATTGAGCACATTCACAAAACTATTATTGAGAGGAAAGGTGTTCATGGAATGAGTTATGGATACTTTCTCACCGAAGTACTCAAGCATTTTTGAATTCCTCTTAGTGTTGGAAAGGTTGGGACAGTTAAACAAACTATCTCTGAGCATACCTTGTTTGAATGTGAATGCATTGAAGGCAGAGACTTTCCAAAAAGCAAGATGGCTCAACTTCTTGAGGATCTGGATCAGCTTAAACACGAGATTGAAGAGCTCACTGTGCGGTTGAGTGGTAAAGAAGCAGAAATCGCTATACTCAAAGCAGAACTGCTTACTGCACAGAGTGAGGGACCTGGTTCTTCAGTTGTTCAAGCTGTGGAGAAAGAGAATGATGAGTTGAAGGCGAAGATAACTGCCCTGCAAGAAAAGGCCATCAAGGATAATGATGCTGTCAATGCACGACTCACTCTTGTTATCAAGTCCCTATCTCAAACTCCCCCCTCTTCCTAGACTGTTAATCACTCCTTCCCTGTGTCATCTTTTTGTGTGGCTTATCAATATGTCGATGAATTTTAGTTTGTTTTTAATGTATTTATGTTATGATGACATATTGATTACTTTATTCTTTTGTTGTTCTTCTCATCTTCTTTTGCAAATGTTTTTCCTCTACTGTTTGATTGCTTTTTAGCTTTGGTCTTGTTCAGTGTTGATGCTCACATCACTGGTTTACTCCGTTTCTTTTTTTTATGATGCCAAAAGGGGGAAGTAAAACTGTGTGTAGCTAAATGATATTTTAGTTAGGGGAACATACTGTGAGGGGGAATGTAGTGAGGGGGAATATAAAAAGGGGAAACAAAGTTGAAAGGATATTAGATCATGGTTTCAGAGTTTGTCATCATCAAAAAGGGGGAAAATGTTATTTGTAGTTTTGATGATTTGACAAACCTGGGGACCTTGTAAAGGTACCAGTTTCTTAATTGTCTGTTGCAGGGTTCTTGCTTGAGTATTGTAGATGAAACAAACTCAGGGACCTAGTAGAGGTACCAGGCTCTCATGATGAGGAGCCAGTTGATTGCCAGCTGGAGGCGTCAGAAAGTGTGACTTTTCCAGCCAACGGCAAAGAAGTTTAGGAAAGTGACTTGCTCATATAAAAGACACTTTCCTAAACATTTTTGTTTGAGTTTTTGCAACTTGATAAAAACTTTTCAAGAACTCTTGCAAAGGCTACAACAAAGCAAAGGCAGAATTATTCCAATAACAACAGCAATATCTGGAGCTTTTCGTCTAGTTGTTTAGGAATACATTCTCTTGTTCTTAATCTGTAAACCATTCCTGAATCTATAAAGGATTTGGTGTGTTGTGTTAAAAGTCTAGGTTGTCCAGGTGGGATAGCTTAGTGGGTAGATTGTTTTCTACTTAGGCTTGTTAAGCAATAGAGGACTATTGCTTAACTGTAAGATTGATAACTCTTTCTTACGTTTGGTGTAATCGTGTTTTACTTTTGCTTTTGAAGAATAGCGAAAACGATTGAAAATCCTGTGAGACAGTTCATGGTTTTACTCCCTTAAGCAAGGAGGTTTTCACGTAAAATCATTGTGTTGATTTTAGTGCATTTAACTTTCTGGTATTTTTCTGGAGTGTAGTAAGGGACCTGGTCCATTACTTGTTAAGTGAAGGCTTATATTCTATCAAATTTTATTCACCATCTTATTGATAAAGTGTTAGTAAGTCACTCAAAAAGTACAAAATAAAAAATATTTAATTTTGCGAAAGTAGAAGAAGATCAGAATTTGTTGTTTTAAAATTAGAGAAAATCCTTCTATTTATAGACAACAAAGGGTAGTGTGAATAAACTTTTATCATGCCTTATGAGAATGGTTGTTATAACTAATTGGAAAAGTTGCAATCCTTCGGAAAGTTCACAATCTTTCATAAAAGTCGCAAACTTTTCATAAATTCTTAACTTTTAATTAAAGTTGCAACTTTTTGTAAAAGTCACAACTTTAAATAGAAGTAGCAACTCTTTATTAAAGCACAATTGTTGTTAAAATTTGCAATTCTTTATTGAAGTTAACAACTTTTCATAAAAGTTACAACTTTTGATATAAGTCACAACACTTCATTAAAATCGTAACTATTCATAAAAGTAATATCTTTTCATGAAAGATGAAAGCTTGTTTTGAAAATAAATAAATTTGAAAGAAAATTCTTACTTGTGATGGCACGATGTAGGCGACATTAGATTTCTCTCTCTCTCCATAGAGAGAGATAGATATATAGAGAGAGATAGATAGAGAGAGTTATACAGCTCAGAAACTATCAAATTAAAGGTCTATAATTCGTCATTCCAACACCACCAAGTTTGTATCAATTGGAATATGGAGTAAAAACTTATGCTTATTTTAGCTCGACTCATGTGAGTTGAGAAATAGTTTCGTGATCGTCGTGAGACTATATGCCATTTAGAGACTTTCAGGTACAATTTTCTTGTTTACCGTTTGTTTATTTCCAAACTTTAGTAAGAATAATAAGTTTATAAAAGCAAATGAAAATTAAAACCATAAGATAATCGAGGAGAACACATATGAAGATAAAGAATTAAGAAATCGGATCTAATAATTGAAGAGGGAGATGACAAATTGTGGAGGCCAAAAGCTTCAGCTTCCTTTTCTTCAATGGAGAGGGATGTGCTGAAGTTGCCTGGAAGCACACCTGAATTCCACGTGCAGTAAAACAACGGCTACATAACCAACCACGTGGAGTAAGATAAAGGTAGGGTTACAAACTGAAATTACCACAATGCCCAAACCACCAATATTTGAATTAGAAACAATAAACACTAAACTAAGCAACCCTTGTAAAAAAATTGCACATTAGATGACACTTAATGGTATTGAAATTTCTAAAACAATGATCAAGTTAAGGAAGATTTTAGAGGTAGAAAAGATGGAAAACTGATATGAGGTACCTTACGTGGCTTTTAAAGTAATAACGACAAAGGTGGAAACCTAGGAAGGACAAAAAAAGAACTAACAATTTGATTAACAGTTATCATGAAACCAACTCACAAAACAATGCCAAAAACATGGAATATTTGGTTTATATTATTTTACAATTAATAATATTTATTGTTAGAAGTGAAATCAACCAATACATAATAGTAATAGTTGCCAAAGAAACAAAGAGGGTAGAGCTTAAATTGCAGCAAATTTGCATTCCATATGCAACAACTAGTTAAGAGTTGTGTTGCTCTTCTCAACTTAGACATAAAGCAATTGATGTAGTACAAATACGGAAATTGCAAAAGTATAATTACCACAAATAACATGAAACATATAAAAATATAATGGTTTGAAATGAAAAAAAGGAAACACGCTACAATAAAGTGAAAACAGTTTTTATTTAAAAGCATCACCATATTATTTTTCTTGGATCTGATTACCTCTGGATAATAATGGTTTCCATTTCCTACTTCTATGAGTAGCTAGCCAAGAATTTGGCCTAAGAATCATCGTCGGGAAGACCAATAGTCCCATCTTATTCTCCACCATCAGTACCAAGTGCCCGACAGGCTGTGAAGACTCCTTGACCTATACCACCAATCGATCCTCCAACCACAACCTGAGAGAGAAGGTTCTAATAGTAAAAACTTTTTTTTTAATTAGAGCCTGTGAATGTAGCTATAATTATCTCAAGTAATGACAATCATTTTTTGAATAATTAATGAAGTCTAGTTTGATAAAATTTTAAGGTTTTAGTTTTTGATAACTAAACCTTAATTTCTAGCTGAAAGCTTACTCTAAATTTCTGAACTAATATTGACTGAATTTATGATACCATTGTTTTGTCTTATTTGATAATGGCTGAGTTTATTATTTCATTTATTCATGCACTGGGCTGACTAATTTGAGAAAAGTTTAAGGGAACAGAAAAGTTCCAAAAGTATTATTTTCATGTTGAGAAAGGAACTACTGTTATCCAAAAGAAAATAAACAATTTTCAAATGCATATGAGTCAGATAAAGAGAAGTTCAGTTAACCCTTAAAAAGAGATATTATTTTTTTCACATTGAAAAGAGAGTACAACTTTCAGAAAAGTACAAAGAGTTTTCAGAAACATTGAGTACATTTCAGTTACCTTTTAATTACTCTTTTGTGTAATTATCACAACCTAGTGAATATTTTAAATGATCATACATATATATATTTTAGAAGTAGTATTGAACATCTATATGAGGGAGTGTCAACAACGCACAACTCCCATAAACTACGCACTGAGCGTAGATAGGATTATACGGCAAGCCGACAACTCCTCACCTGCCTCAAGATGGAGTTTTAGTTGACCCATCAATTAAGTTGAGTTCTATGCTCAGACAAAGTATAGGGCGGCTCTGGCAATGTGGGTAATACGGTGTATCATCACCAGACTCATAGTGATAGTTTTCAATTAGAGGAACTCCCAATAAATTAAAGTATAGTATAATCCTATATATACATGTGAGTTCAGTATTTACTATTTTTGCATTCCTTTAATACAGTACAACAAATATGATATATAGTACGAAATTATTAGCTATGACATCACATTCATCACTAACAGTTTGCTTTTAGTTATAAAATTTACTTTTCGTGCTTAAATATATGAGATACATACTTTTAGTGACGAAATGTTAAAATTCATAGTAAAGTTTTGTCCACTAATGTTTCCCACCAAAAAATTAATTGGCGCTATTTGTTATATAGTGTTAGTCATGAATTTAAAGTTATCGGTGACACATTATTTAGTCACAAATAATGTGGATAATTCATGACAAATTATTTTTTTGTCTTGAAATATATTAATATTTGGACACAAAAAATTCATCTAAAAAAGATGTTCTTGCAATGTCGATAAATTAGAGTTCGTAGTTAAATATTTTAAATTTTAGCTATAAAAATTTAGATTTAATTATGACACTTATTTTCGTCACTAATAATATAAATAATTGGTGACAAAGATTTTATTGTCTCTAATCAATCTGCGATTTAGTGACGACAAAAAAATTATCACAAAATATGTAAGGGGTTAAATGGAGAAGACTTGAAATTTTTAGTGAATAATTCAACTATTTTCTACGAAAAAATTCATAGCAGAATGCAAATTTTTTTTCATACAATTGTTTATAATTACAAATGACAATTTACAAAAGGAATAATACAAGTGATTCATAAGAAACAGATAGAGTCCATTCATTAATTGTCAAAGGAAAATCCTAAAACCAAAGAATTCAGACGATTTTGTAAAACCGAAAAAGTTTAACACATCAATTTTCTTAATTTACGCAATTATATAATTTATCATATGAAAAGTATAATCCAGGTTTTAGGTACGTATGGTTCTACCACTAAATCGCTAATATTTGTTGGTTCCACACTTTTGTTTTTTTATTTGATACACTTTCATTGATAAAGACGATAAAAAATAATAATTTCTTAAGTCTTTGTGATTTTCTTTGTGTGGCTATTGATTTGTGTTTGATAAACTACATAGACTAAGTCAGTCTATTTGCTTCTGTCTATAAATATGTACATATATAATAGTAATTTTTCATACGTAGGTAGATCAACTATACAAAGATGACATCGACCTACAAATTTATACTTCTCAAAGTTGTGAAATATTTCATGAATTTCTATTAACTTTTTTCATCAGTGTCAAAATTGAAGGAAAAAATAAAAGAAATGAACCAACTAGGATTTCAAATTTATTATGATGAAGTATCATAGTTATGAGTATCAGTGTTTTTTCAAAACAATTGATTTGCTGATCAAATTGAACCGACTATTTAAATATTTAATAAAATCAAAATTTTAATTTTATATTAACTTATAATTGTACTAAAATAATTTTTAAATTTATGAAAAATAAGTAAATAAAATGACAGAATCGTACTACATGTATTTAAACATATTTTAAAAGAAATTCATTTCAAATATAATCTACAAATGAATTCTGGGTAGTAAATTTCATGCATTTCTGTATGAGTATATATATTCATATAACATACTATTTATATAAAATTTAAATTTAAAAGAAGAGAATGAAGTAAAAAATAAATAAAAATGAGAAACAAGAGAGAGTTGGTCAGAAAGTAAGCACACTTTACTTCCTAACTCTAGGCTGTCAGTTCGACACCCAAGGAAGCATAATGTGCCCGATACATGGATAACATGTCTATCATAGGAAAGTTAATCATTATTATAATGATAAATTTATTTGTAGTTAAGAAAAAAATAATTTTTTGTATATAAAATATAGTCATTAATGACGAAATTAGGTTTTATTCAACTACGAAACACATGTAATGTTAGAGACAATTGATTTCATCTCTATTGAACTAAACTAATTAGCAATGATATATTTTGTCGGTAGTAATAATATTTTTAGTGACAAAACATACTATTAACTACAAAAATAAAATACTTTTTATGACAAATAAATTTGTCACAAGCATTTAAGAATTTAAGGACGATTTTATTTTCTTGATGACTGAGTGACAAATTAATTTTTCTCACAAGATTTTAGTGAAAATATATGATTTATTAATGACAAAATAATTTGTCCCCGATAATCAAATTTATTGTAGTGTATACGAACTAAATAATTTTCATCATGATTTATTCTATATATTAATTGAGTTATTTTCAGCCTTTCAATACAGTTATTTGTGTTATTCAGCCCTATTACATACTAGTACATTCAATATACTTAAGTCATTCGACCTTCATCATTTTATGGTGGAATTTCAAGTATTTAGGATCATAAACAAGAGACCCATTGCGATAACATCATCCTCTTATCAAGTTTTTGTAACGCCTCCTTGCTTTTAGAGGACTGTAGTTTATGATTTGTTAGGCTTAATGCTTTGAGGTGTCGTGAATATTTTCCCCACACCTATCTTTATATACTAGAGGTTTCATAGATAAAATAATCTTGGTCAGTCTTGTAGTATTCAGTTTAAGATATTTAATATAAAATTTACGTTTAATACTTTATATTTTTAGATAAATTCTAAGATTTAGTAAGTTACTTTTAAAAAAATCTTTAGTTTTAATGCTTGAATTAGTCTTCCCCAAGTAGTCACCTAGGATAAAGGTTCACTTATAGACCAAAAACGGTTCTCAAGTGCCGTCCACGTGCAGGGTCTAGGCTTGGGTCGTGACAACATTCTAACAAAACTTAAAAGTAAATGGAATCCTCCAGAATGAAGGAGGCTCACTAAAGCGAACTTTGATAGAAAGTAGTATCAATGAAGTGCTTGTTGATGACCCTGGCTACCTGTATTTGCATCATGGAAAATGAAAGCCACATGGCGTCAGTACATTGAATGTACGATTATGCAAGAGGAAATCTAAAGCATAACATAAGATTGAATTTGAATAGAAGGAAACATACTTACCTCGTCTCAGACTCACTAAATTCAAGTAATACTCAAGGATACTCAAATATACTCAAACCTATTCAATGAGGAAGTTTTCAAGGATACTTGAAGAGACCCAACTTAGGGATGTTCAAATCAATTCAATATAAAGAAATAATAAAGATGCATTACAAAGAAAATTTTTAACACAGTAGATGATAACTTAAAGTATATAAAAATCATATATATAAGAGAATCGTAGGCCCGCAACCGTGGCAACACCACAAATCAGGATTTCCTTTTAATATATTTTATTTCCAAAATTAGCCTTCAATTTCATGAAAAGTTGTGAATTTAATGTAAAACTTTGACTTTAATGAAATGGTGAAACTTTTATGAAAGGTTGTGACCTTTTCGATAAGACACAATAAGAATTTACTTACACTTTCTTTTGTTGTCTATAAATAGAGGAATATTCTCTTATTTTAAAACAACAAAAATTTTGAACTTTTTCTTGTTCATCAGGCAGTTAAATAATTGTGAAATTTGCTCCTATTGAATGACTGGCTGACACCTTTTTTTTTTCTATCAAGACAATGGTGATAGAATCGTTCCTAAGAGGATCTATTCCTTTAAATCAGGGGTAATAGGGGAGAATAATTTCCTTAAGGGGACACTATGCATTCAGTGAACTAAAGTTTTTTCATTCTTTATTACTATTGTTACAAATCCTGGTATATTTGTACAGTCATTAATTTATGTTTTTATTATTAATTTTTATTTTTGAGTACGTACTTTAAATTTTTTTGTTTATGTTTCTATAATATTATTGTTATATGTATCTATTAGTACATATTAAATAACAAACGTTTATGAAGTATTCAAGCAAATTTTTTCTACTGAAAATGTTGAAAGTACAATAAAAAATCCCTTAAAAGTACCTAATTTGGTCAACAACAAAGTCATATCTTTACATACAAGAATGAGATTTTGTGTTCTTTAGAAAATCCTATGAGAGTTAATAACTTTGTATGCATATTTTCTTTATGTTGTTATAATTTTTTTTCTAAATTTATCACTATATATTATGAGTACTTAAAGGATTTAAAGTAGATTGAGTGTAAATCAATTTTCTAAGGTATGCTATTTAAAAACATGAAAATTTTTCTGGTTAAAATAATTTAGTAACATCATTGGATATATCAAAGTTTGATCCCTTTAATGTATGTGTTTTCTCCATGTTTTGTTGTCTCATTAAATTGAGTATATTATTTCTCTTTTGTATGTATATGATTTGAAAATTAGGTCTTAGGGCTAATTCACACCCCAAAATCTAGCTCAAAAGGAGGAGGATTTACCAAGCCTTGTAAGAAGTCCACCCATCTCATTAACCACCGATGTGGAACTTTGTCATTATTTAACACCCACCTCACGCCCAGTGCTTAGCATATGATGCTTGAGCCGTTTTTATTTTGGGACCCCAACATTGGGTTTGACGGGACTTTCTCTGATACCCATGTGAAAATTAGGTTTTAGGCCTAACTCACACCCCAAAAGTTATTCCAAAGGAACGAGGATTGATCAAGTCTTATAAGAAGTACACCAATCTCATTAACCACCCATGTCAGACTTTTGTCATTCTTTAATATATGATCTCACTTAGACAAAACTTTCGTCCTTTTAATGTTTTTATTTTTTTTCCTTCTCATTCAGCTCTACTAATATTTTTGGTGTGAGTGGTGACTATTTTCAGCATCTTGATTTGAAGAATATGAAACAAAACCTGCTCTAAATAAAAGTAATAGCTTAAGCTACAAAAGATATGTCTATTAACATAGATCTGTTGTCCTTTATGTCTCATGTCATGGCTGAGCATTTGAGTTTTCTTTGTTAGACTCATTTTTAATTTTTGAGAATATTTCTTTAGTATGGGTCTAAGAATCCAACATTTTGATCTACTTGTACTTTAATAATTCAACAACTATACACATATTTCTAAAAAAGTCTTTAAGTTGCATTGGTGAAGCATCTAGAAGGGCATTCAAAGCAGCACTTTAATGAAGAATGAATTTCTAAATGAGTTAAAATATTATTTTGTTCTTGTTTCAAATTTATTTTCTCCTTGTATAAATTTTGTTAGTGTATTAAAGGAACAATAATGAAAATAGGTGAAATTTAACCTCAAACAAGCAGATTTTCTTCAAAAAAAACTATTTATGTTGTTTTGGTGTATATTTTTAAGACACTTAACTTATTTATAACTTATATTGATTATCAATTTTTTTAACAAGGATTTGTTCTAACAATAAATTTATCAGTTCTATATTTTTCATCTACAAAAAATAGAAAAAAATATGTTTAATATCGCTACATAAAAACATCACTCAATTTTAACAAGATAATTATATCATCAAACATATATTATGATAAATTATGTAAATGATAAAAATTATTAGATATCAGGATATTTTTATTCATTTATTATATATTCGAAATTTTTGAGATATGTAATATTGTCAAATCATTTAATTTCTGTTGAAATGTTCTTAAAACCTACTAAAATTTACTTTGTTTTTTCTTAAGAAAGCAAATTATTGAAAAGGTTTTTCAAAATCTTAGAAAGATTATTTATGTCAGCGCGAAGCACGTTTTAATTATCTATTTATAGTTAAAAGAATAGTATGAACTATTTTTTATTGTGCCTTGTTTGATAAATTACGATGTTTTAAAAATAAACATCATATCACATTCACACTTTTTAAAACTAAGAAATTCCCAAAATGAATGGGGAATGACTATAAGAAGAAGGAATATGGACAAATGTGTGATACTAATAAAGATTAATTGCATGTTGATATGTAGGTTTCCCTTTGAACGTTTCATATATATCGTTAGATGTGGTGTATTTGAACTATCAAACTGTGTTGCATACCTAGACAATACAAATAACACAACTAACCCTTAACTTTTTATGGTTCTCAATGTTGAGTTTTTCTCAGTCTTGGAAATCTCCTAATTTCATGAGTACATAGAGAGTTTGTCTAGACTATCACTATCCCTGAAGCATCTCACACATAACATTCAGGTAGGAGATGTGTAAATGCTCAATCCTATAGACAAACTATTTGTTCATGCTTTACAAATTTAGAAACAATTCAAAAACTTAAAAACTAATGTTATATCTGTGTTGTTGAACCCCTCCCCCCCCCCCTCCCCCTTTTTTTTTCCTTATCATGAACATGAATTAACATATCTTATAATGATGGACCATCATAATAACATTATTTGGCACTAATATAAGAAAAATTAATATTTATGAGATAAAGTTGTATCTATCCAAAGTATACCCTTGGTGTAACATGTCTTATAGAACCTCGAGAGGCCCTACACAAGACACATAACACACTTCATACAAAATAAAAGAGATAAAGAGTCGAATAATAACATTTCCTATACCAAAAGAGTTTGACAAAGAGGATGTCTATCACAAACATCAATAAGCCATCTAATACATCATGAAGAAAGTAATTGGGAAGTTACCCACACATCACACACAAATTCTAAAATGGAAACTACATAAGGATAAATATATCTCGGTCCTTGGAAAATGAGGAATCACCAATCTTCGAAGTCAATGGAATTTACTAGCCACGAGTATGGAAGGTAGGAGAATCGGACCCTACATTAGGTAAATAAGCTTTACCCATGGTATACAAGAGTGAATAACATGTTTCATCCATGAAACTACACTCATAATGTCGCAAGTTATTCCTCCAACATGCTTATAGAAGTCACCTACTGTAAAAACGATACAACAAGAATAGAGTAATATGCCTTCTTTCTTAATTTTCCCCATTTTCGTTATTGTCTCCTCTTCTATGTCAACAACTTCTGTAGTTTCTTGAAATACATCAGAATTTATAAGCCATGTAAGTATTGTTTCTCTACCCTGTTTTTGTCCATTTACTTTCCTTTTTCTACTTTTTGCTTCTGTTTTCCTCTTACTACAGTATTTTTCATCTTACGTAAGACAATAGAATCTCGATTATTCTATAATGAAAATGGTTCATCTTTACCACATTGCTCGTTTTTCGAATGGAGATTTCATTTTTTGCTTCTGCCCATTGATAAATTATCAAGAGTTGTGTCATCTTCAGTTGGATAGCCTCTTATGGTGTTAACCAAAAACTCTTATTTGTCCTTTTTCTCAGGTAATTTTCCACCATATATAGCAAGTCACTCATGTTATATGAATATTACAAATTGTAATATGGTGCAAAATTACTTGAGAAAAACGCTAAAGAAGAGTTTTTGACTAACCCCATAAGAGGCTTCTCAATGAAGATGAAACAACTCTTGATAATTCTTCAATGGCGAGAAGAAAGAAATGAAATTGCCAGATGAAGAAAGGGCTGCATGATAAAGATGAACCATTTTCATTAGAGGATAATCAAGATTCTTCTATTTCAAGTAAAAAGATAAATACTCTGGGTAGAAGGAAAAGTGCAGAAAAGAGTAGAAAAAAGGAAAGTAAATGGCCAAAAATAGAGTAGAGAAATAATACGTTAATGCCTTATTCATTGTGATGTAATTCAAAAAAATGCAGAAGTCATTGTCATAGAAGAGGAGTCGAGAAAGAAAATGGGGAAAATTTAGAAGGAAGGCAATCTAAGTTCTTGTTGTTGTACTGTTTTTACTGCAGGAGACTTCTATAAGCATGTTGGAGGAACAACTAGCAAATATTCTGAGTACATTCTCATTACTGAATCATGGACTTTACTCTTGTCTTCCATGGTTAAAGATGACTTAATTAATATAGTGTCTGATGCTCCTACCTCCCATACTCGTGGCTAGTAATTTCTTATAAACTTTAAAGATTGGTAAGTCCTCATATTCCAAGGTGCAATATGCATTAATACATGGAATGCACTAAGTATGGGGCAATATGCAAAAACATAGACATGGTATCATGAATGACTTTATACATGTAGGCATGATCTTTGTGTTAACATTTAAAGACTTAAAGAACAAAAGGCATGAGAATCATGAAATATAGTCAAATACATTAACATAAGGGACATAAGAAAACATTGAAGAAACATAGTTATTGTTTTGGGATATTAGCTTTAATTGATAATAAGGCCATGAGAGCTATGTCATGGAATCTTGTAAATGCCTCATACTGAAAGAAGAGGAATCCACTTTCCAAGATATAATCTGTACATATCATCATTTGCTAAAGTGGATCCACTAGCTAGGTCATTTAAGACAACCCTATCAGGGCATATAGTTTAGGGCTAGAGGTTGATAATAGAGATTATTCTATTTGAGCCTCCACTAGAAATTCCTTAGAATGCTAAGCCTAAATTCCATTAGAGGTCATATATCAACATAACATAGGAAAGGCAATAATCAATTCCAGTTGACATATCAAAACATAGAATAAATCCTAATCATAATTCAACATTTATGAGAAAACCTTTTCACCAATGTGAATCCATATGTGAGCAATACCTTTATTTATCATGATTATCATAGTAAGCAAGAAACCCTTTCACAATAACATTGATACTTTTGCTTTCAAAACATCCCTAAATAATTTATAATCATTTCATAAAAATATGCATATATTCATATTTCATAGTTCATAGATTCGTTGGTTCATCATAGGTTCATAGTTAAAAAAAATATGATTTAGGCAGGAGTCAATGTAATTTCAACAAAATATCATGTATTAATATTAAATAATGCATTGGAAGAATTAACCAACAATAATCAATCATAATCAGATGAAACTCATGAAGATTGAATTGAAACCCTAATGGAAGAAATTAAATTTGAGATTTAGAAATTAGAACCTTTGGGGACCCTATGGAATAATGGATTCCATGTTTGAATACCAACATCATTCTCTAGTCAAAAGACCAAGAAAGATAGTGAATTGGACACTTGAATTGAAACTTAGCTCTTCTTCTTCTTCCTTATGTAGAGGAAATCTGGGTCAGATGAATTGGGCTAGGTTTTGGGAAATTAGATGAATGGGGTTGAAATTGGTAGTTTTAGGTCCTAAAGACCTTATATATGACTTAGAGTAGAAGACAAAATGACATGGTTTCGATTTAAACAGTTGGGGAAAAAATAAAGCCCTTGAAAAATAAATCTTGAATCATCTTTATAGTTTAGACCTATGGTAGGACTTTCACGTACTGTTGAAAAGTTCAGAAACAATATTTTAAAAAAACCTTTGATGGACCTTGTCTACATATCGTAGGTCTTCCTATAGACCATAAACACCAATTATATTAATCAATTTTAGAGCTTGAAATATAATTAAGTCAGGGACCTTTCTATGAGACCTATCTATGGCTCGTACATACGATGACATACCCCCCTGCTGAACCATAATATGGGATACTAGGACTTTATTTGAAAATTTATTTCCCCTATTCCTACAGTTTCTATCTATGGCCCATAAAAGATTGTGCGGTCCATAGATGGGAACAATAGAGACAACCTCCAACCCCAAAACATTTTTTACTTGCGAATTTTGGGGTGTTACAAAGCGTGATTTATTAGCAGAATCATAACTTTTGAAAAGAATATTTGTTTTTATTGTTATTACTACAACTATATTTTAAAGGAAGGATATCAAATTTGTTGTTGTTTTTACATAAATTATCTTTTTTTTTGGTCTAATTGAAGTTATAGAAACATAACATACCTGATGAGATTGTCCTGAAGAGAGCCGAAGCTTCAGTTAAAAATATATTTCTATCTCCTTATCCAATCCTTATGTTACCACAATTGGCGGCAAATGAAAAATGTGAAGAATTTTGTAAACACCTTAGGGTGAAAGGATAACCAATTTATAAAGGCCTGGTTGGGACTAAAATTGAGTTCTTTTTAAAAAACTATAAATTTATTTTTTACTATTAATTTGCGCCCGAACATAACATGTATAAAATAAAACTAACACAATTAACATGACTAGATTCGATTATATAAGTCAACACACACCAAAAAGTTTCACATATATATTATTTCAGCATTCACATATCATATCATTTTATTTAAAAAGTGAGTGACTTAAAAATGCAAAGTTTAATTAAAATTTATTATTTAACTAAATTAAAATGTTATTTCCAATACATTTAACATTGATTATATATACTATTTTATAGGGAAAAATTTGGAGTGAATTGTATGATTTAGTATTAAAAATATTATATAGAAACTAGCTAGAAGAAGTGTTAACTTTTCACTAAAAAAGTTTATCGAATTGTTATCGCTAAAATATTGAGTATTTTAATTTGATATAATTATATCTCAAGTTAAATTCTCATCATCCTCAACTTTCTCCTATTTTCATCACTTCTATATACTACATTGTCATCCGATATAGGGTTATTTTGCATTTTGGGGCTTGTGCCTCTCTCTCTCTCTCTCTCTATATATATATATATATATATATATATATATATATATATATATATATATACACATATGCATATACATATACATATATATATATATATATGTATGTATATATATATATATATACATATACATATATATATATGTATATATATATATATATATACATATACATATATGTATATATATATATATATATACATATACATATACATATATATATATGTATACACACACACACACACACACACACACACACACATATATATATATATATATATATTGAAGAGTTTCTCACAAATAAAGTCTTCAGAAGGTCAAGAGATTGTAGAGGGATTTGAGGGAAGCCTATTATTGTGAATTAAGTGTATTGATTTGAAAGAATGTACTTTTATTCATATGAATTATGCGTTTGAGCAAAAATTATATGCTCTTAGATTCTCTTCTCCAAACCTTGTTTTAGGTTACACCCTTAAATATTTACCCAGTAAGTCATCAATGAGGAATTTTTCCCTTATTTTTGGGCTAAGGAGTAGTTATTTTTTTTGGATGTCATGAGAGAAGTTATAGAAGTAGTCAGGATGAATTAGTGTATACGTTTACAAGAAGTAATTTATATTGATGTTTCATTATGTTAGTATACATCAAATATATGTGTTGAATATAAGAGTAGAATATTCATGAGGTAATAGATCAGAGTTAGGCTTATGATTTTTGAAGGCAGAGCCCTTGATATTCAGAAGATCATAGAACCATTGCGAAATGATGTATAAGGAGTTGGTCAATATTATGTAGGTTGTGAAAGAGAATATGTTGATAGGTTGTAATTAGATAGATTATGAAGCAAGAATGAACTATTTTGTCATAAGGTTTTAGGCATCTAGTATATTATTGATTGACTTTATCTACTAGTTGTGAGTAAGTATAATATGAGAATTTGTTGTTATCCATGTTTAGTACTTGAGACCAAGCTTGAATATGAGGAAAGTGTCATGATACAAAAAAATATTGCAACACGAGGGCAATGATTTGAAATTTGATTGGGTAGATAGTATATAAGAGTTATCAATATGGAGTAGGCTGATGTAAGCAATATTTATTACTCTTAAGAGTTTGGTCGGAGAGATCATATATAGTCAATGATGAGAGTCTTAAATAAAGTTCAAGTTTTCTCCGATTAGGGAGATATGATGTCATGCCTAGTACTACCCCCCTAGGCGTATACTTGGGACCTAGGTACACGAGTCACCTAAGCTAACCCTGCTAGCATAATCATAAGCCTACTAAAGAAAAACTAAAGAATAAAACTTTGCGTAAGATAAATTATAAGATATGCTGAAAAAGATAGGGAAGACCTAAATATTTTCTAAATATGAAAACTCAGAGTTTGAATATAAAAGAGAAAACAAACTCTAAGACTAAAGATGAAACTAATTATGTCAAAAATAGGCCTCTACTGACTATAAAGGTTGGTACATTCCCCAACTATGCCTAGAAAAATTTAAACTAAAGTTAAAAGCGCTAATGATAAATATGTCACTAGTCCTCGAAGAATTAGGACTCACCACTAGTACTATTGAACTGAAGATCGGGAACTTATCTAAGTGTGATCTGGATGTTTAGAACCTAGACGTAAATTAAGAGAAGATGTAGCACATATTATTCGCCAGTACTTGAAAGGTTCTGAACATGAATGATAGAATAAAGTTGAAGTCATACATAACTGAACAAGCCCAAAAACAAGTATATTATTGTGAACATGATATAGATACTGAATATTGATCTAACTGGATCCACGAAACACATTTATAACATGCTAACTAAACTTTAAGTATGACCAATGCAATATAGTCTTACTGAACTATGGGAGCTAATAATAGCTGATAATAAAATCACATGAGCTAAATGTGGAGTCTGATGTATATGATCCATTTATAGGACCCAATATACCCAACCAAAGGTCTAGATGCATGCTAGCGTGATGACTAAAATGATGCCCTAAGAGGGGACCTACAACCTACATAGGTAGTAGTCCTGAAACTATTCGGGTGCACTAAACCCTAGTCCTATTCCGTATTATTCTACTCCCAATAGATTATGTGGTAAACACATTATGACTAAGTTTCTCTAATACTATATAGCAAAAAACTGAACATACAAACTAAAAATGCAACAATACTCTGATAATAATGCATTAATAACTGAGACATGTATAGTTGAATAACTCAAAAATCTGACATAGCATGTGTAATTCAAGAAATAAAGAAATACCAACCTAGGATGGTGAAATTTATTCCACAACGTAAGCTATGACATAATAATCTGATTTGGAACATAAAAATAAGTAATTGATGATAACTTGCTGAAATTCTAGAAATCCTAGGTCTCTTCATATTAAGGGAATCAAGAAACTAAGTGAATTCTAGGAACCTAATGTACGAAAGGAATTCACTAGTTAAATCCCACATACGTGGTGACGAATTCCACACAGGAATCTTTTGATTTCATGGGTTGCACTGATAGAATCTTGTTATGTTCTTCAATTAGGGCTCTTGATCTCCTTTCTCCTATCAAACTCTAATTTTTCTAAGTTTTGATTAATGATTTCACTTAGGTAAGTTATAGTAATGTTTCTAGGATTAAACTGATTAAAACCTCATAATTTAGGGTCTAAATGATGTAGCTTAAAGGTTAAAAGAATAGAAAAAGACCAAAAGACCCTTAATTGTAAAGCTGTCGGAGTTACTAACGGAGCTAACTGATGGGCCGTGACTCAATTGGTAGACCATATTGGTAGAGAGTCGTCCGCGATAGAAGGCTCAAAGTTGAGTGGACTATCGATGAATATGATTGATGGGTCGTGAGTTGACTAATGATTTGTACTGGTTAACTGTCACTGACAATGGAGGACTGTAAGTTTAGAGGCCCATCAACAGAGCTGACTGACAGGCCATGAGTCGACAGACGGTCTATACTGGTCAACCATCGTTCGTGACTGAGGACTTAAAGTTAATGTTATGATCCAAAGTATCCCTAGGCGTACCGACGTCGTCGTCCTCTAATAGGACTAAGACAATCCCTTAGCATACATAATAGCACATTATAGGTTAAAAAATGCAGAAAAATATAAAACTTTTTATTTCTATCTACTTCTTGAGGTTTACATAGACCACTCACACATGAATCTTACTTAGGATTCTCGCATTGATACCGTAACTAACATATAGGAATATACTATAATACTTTGTATCACATTAAACCATCTGCGAGAGTATGAATCATAATAGTTTGATCATAACCCTTAGTCTATTATAATATGCCATATAGGCTACACTGAAGTCTCAACATGAGAATGGAATAATTGTCTCAAAACATAGACAAAATTAATAAGGCTCAATGAGTGTCTCTATCCTTGGAACTTATGAGGACTCACCGACTGACTAGGGAAGATCCAAGTCTTCTTCTACAATAGCCAAATCTCGTCAATGGCCCAAACCTAAAATGTTTGTAAAAAGGAAAGAAAATATGGGTTAGTACAAACCACATGTACTAAGTATGACTCCTATGTACAAAATCATCCATGCATGAGAAAAAGATAATTTAGTCAAAATCATGCTTTCTATCAATTTAACTCAACATTCATATATAAGAGCATAATAAGTCAATTCAACATAATAGCAACCCAACATGTAGATCACCCAAGCAATACTTTTGCAATGCCAAAGATAAAACCCCATAATCCTATCCAAGGCTTAGTATCACATTAAGCAACCAACTTCATACTTAAAACATATTACCATAAATTCATCATAACATAATTACTGCTTGAATAGTACTCATAACTTATTAACATAATCATAATCATAGTCATAATCATAAAAGAACGCTAATAGAAGCATCCCTTAGGATCCCACATGTGCAATGAGTAAGAGAAGTCTCATACCCTCCCTTACCTATGTAGTATCCTTCAAGACAACCCTACTAAGTGTTTACATATTTAACTTGCTCATTTACTTTATATTAGGGAAAAAATTTGTAACCTACATGAGACCTTGTGAGCTACATGGAATCCGGTGTTCTATTCCCACATAGAAACCTTGACTTTATAACATGGAGGTTTCCATATCATGAGAAAACATATAATTAGGGAATCCATACTTACTAACGTGAGGAAACCCATGTGGGAGGCCGGACTTACTAACGTGAGACGTCCATCTCATTTACATGCCCTTTTGGTGCTAAGCAATTTTCCCTTTAGTAATGATATTATTTCAGCATACAAGTTAAAATTAGTCTCTTCTAGATCCCTATTTAAACATCTTATCATATCTGCTCATAGGTCATCACAAGTGAGAACAATCCTTTCACTTTAGACACCACCTCCTATGTGAGTAAACCTTTCACTTAATACTTTATTATAATAATGAGAAACTACTTTCAATCATATAATAATCATACAATAATATACTTTCATAATTCATAACCAATTCAATAGTCTAAGGTTAAGGATGAGGAATACTTATAATCAACATCACAACCACACATTAGACCTAGAAATATTACTATCTAAGTAACTCATAATTCATAATTGAATCAAAGAAGAACCAATCAACATACCTCATTGCCCTTCCAAGAACCTTCATACTTCCATTTACAAAGAATACATAACCAATTACATAAACAAGGTAAATTTAATAAGCAACTACATAAAACAATGTAGTAAATCTACATGTTCATAATCTTCACAATTCACCATATCAATTCAAGGTTTTCATGAAATTGGAGAAAAAACATGGGTCTTCGGAAATTTCATAGGAAATCAACAATTAACCATCAAAATATTACTTAAAAAACATTAATTCATCATAATTTATTAAAATTTATTCATAATTTTATTTTTCAAAGAAGACCCATGTGTAGAAGAAAAACATAGATTTGGGGGATCTAGAAACCATCTTTTTGAGGGATCTCTTGGGGAAAATGATCCCAAGAGTTAAATAAACCATACCTTAAGGATGATAAAGCCACAAATTTAGTCGGAAAACTAAAGGCTTGATCTTCTTCTTGGAGCTCTAATGGTCTTCAATGGAGGTTTGGAGGAAGGGAGAATTTGTGAGAGATATGGGTGATTTTTGATTTCAACTTTTGAGACTTGATTTGGGTGTTAAAATTTACGTAAAGCCGACCCCAAGACATTATATAGTTACCTATTAAATTACCCAAAAGACCCCTCACTTAAATGGGTCTTTTTGTGAAGTCAAAATGTTCAAAATATGACTTGTAGGAATCAGGGACTTTGCTACACGTCGCTGGGTTAATTCCAGATTTATTTTTGAAAATTCAAATCTAGGAAACCTCGTGTATGCATCATGTCACGAGTCCAGTTTCGAATCCTTGCGTGATGGCTGCACGTCGCGCAACAGCCAGCCTGCTCGCGCATGTTCGGGTCCTCCTCAAGGAACCTTTCAGTGGTCCTTGGGTATCGTGACTGTAATTTTGACCCTCTATGCAACATTTTATCGTTTTAAAGTCTTTTTACAAGTTTTGGATTTCTTATGACCCTCCCAAACCTTCACCAAACATAGATACGTTTACTAGTTCAATTTCGCTAGTTTTCAGATGTTAAGGCCTTTGTTTAATGCTATGGCCCCAATACTTCTCAAACAAGTTATTTACACTTATTTTGGTCTAAAATCATAATTACACAACATATAAGTCTCTAGTATAAGTCATGGAATTTCCGGGGTGTGTCAATACTCTCCCTTAAGAACATTCGTCCCCGAGTGACACTCTAGACCTTTATGAGAGAAGAAGAAGAGACTCAAGACTAGCAGCCCAACCAAGAACAATACATGTATACAAAATGAGTCACAACTCATTGGAGGAATCATTCACTCCTTTCAACATATAATAATAGCAATAACACATTGGAACTTAATCCACAACATACCATATACATAAAATTAACTTCTTTTCATATCATATAAGGAGGAACTACCTTCTCCATTGCAATATGAGCTCAATATCAAAACCAAAGTTGTCATGCTAATTTCTTATCAAGATAGTATCAATTACTCTCAATATAATTTTCATGAATACTAATAGAACACCACACATATCAAGTGAAAACCAACCATAAGAAACATATTTCATGGAAAGAAAAAAACTCAACTTAGGCATGAATTTCTACTATAATATGCACATATTTAGAAAAAAAATGATAGTCCTACTTTATTTTCAATAGTCATATAAGGAATTACTAACCTCAATCTTGACTAGGATTAAGGGCGAAAAGATGAGGATAGCAGGACTTCATGTTAGCCTCGGCCTCCCATGTTGCTCCCTCAACAAGGTGGTTCCTCCATAGAACTTTTATGGAGACAACCTCCTTATTCCTCAATTTTTTATTTTGGCGATCCAACTCAACCCGGATTCCTCCTTTATCCTAAACCTTCTAGGGGGATAATGGAAAACGGATCACCTATATACATCTTAAGCATAGAAACATGAAACACCGGATGAATCATGGCCAACTCATTTGGCAATTTCAACTCATAGGCAACACTCCCAATTGGCTTCAAAATTTCATACGACCCCACATAATGAGTACTAAGATTCCCCTTCTTTTCAAACCTCATCACCCCTTTCATGGGTGAAATTTTCAAATAGACCCAGTCTTCTACTTCAAATTCAAGGTCTCTCTTTCTATTTCGGCTTAAGATTTTTGCCGACTTTAAGCCATTTTAATCTGTTCCTTTATAACCTGAATGTTCTCGAGGGATTCATACACCAAACAGGGACCAAGTAGAGTAAACTCACCTACCTCATACCACCTAACTGGGGATCTACACCTTCTCCCATAAATTGCCTCGAATGGTGCCATAGAGATAGTCTAATGGTAGCTAATGTTGTAGGAGAACTCTATCATGGGTAGGTTTGTCATCCCAATTACCCTTTATGTCAATGACACATGCCCTTAACATATGTTCAAGAGTTTGAATAGTGAGTTCCGTTTGACCATCTGTCTTGGGATGAAAAGCAGTACAACGCTTCACCTTTGTACCAATCCAACTTTGGAAGGCTTTCCAAAAATGGGAGGTAAATTGAGTACCTCCATCCGAAATGATGGACAAAGGGGCCCCATGTAACACTATCTCTTTGATGTACAATTTGGCATAGTCTTCCGACAAATACGTGACTTTGATGGGAAGAAAATGTGTAGACTTTTTTAGCCTATGCACAATGACCCATATCGAGTCATGTTGTCTTCTAGTACGAGGTAAACCTACTAAGAAGTATATGTTTATATCCTCCCATTTTGAGTCATGCCACCTGAAATTTGATGCTCTTACTTGTTGGCAGTGTGGACACTTAGCCATAAAATCCGCTATGTCCCTTTTCATGCCATTCCACAATAAATTTCTCGTAACTCACGGTACATCTTTGTGGAACTCGAATGGATGGAATACTAGGAGAGCCTGTTCCATGATCAATTCCCTTAAGCAATCACATCTGGTATACACAACCTTCCTTAGTGCCTAAGCAACCCATCTTCTCCTTGAGAGAAAGATTCATTAGATTTAGTAAAAACCGTTTCCTTCAACTCCATCAACAGAGGATTAAGGTGTTGCTTGGATTTCACCCCAATCACTAAAGATGACTCGGAGTTTTTGAAAACCACGAAACCACTCTTTGGAGAGTCTTCTAGTCGAACCCCTAATCGAGCAAACCTATAAACCTCTTTCACTGACTCCTTCTTATCATAAACCATGTGAGCCACACTATCCATGGACACTCGGCTTAGTTCATCCGCAACCATATTAGCTTTTTTGGGATGGTAAAAAGGACGCTCATATCATCATTCTTTAAAAGTTATAACCATCTTCTTTGGCATAGATTCAAGTATTTTTGAGTGAATACATATTTTAGACTCTTATGATCGGTGAACACATTAACATGTACCCCATAGGGATAGCGTCTCCAAATTTTCAAAACAAATAGCACAGACGCAAGCTCAAGGTCATGAGAAGGGTAATTCTTCTCATGTGGCTTGAGTAGCCTAGAGGCATACGCTATGACCTTGGTATTTTGAATGAGAACACATCCTAGACCTACTCGGGAGGCATCACAATAAACCACATACCCTTCGGTACCCTCCCATTCGGTTAACACCAGAGCTGATGTGAGTCTATCTTTCAATAATTGGAAAGTATTTTCACATGATTATGACCATTCGAATTTGGACTTATTTTGGGTTAAGACTGTTAATGAAGATGTGATAGAAGAAAATCCCTCAACAAACCTCCTATAGTAATCGGCCAACCCTAGAAAACATCGGATGTCGGTTGGACTCAAAGGTCTAGGCCAACTTTTGACCACTTCTGTCTTTCTCAGATCAAATTCTAATCCTTCACTAGAGACATTGTCATTAGGAAAGGCAACCGATCTCTGTCACATCTGGGGAGCACCCCTACACATAACTTGTGTCGTCGTCTTAATCGAGGATTATGACTAGCCTCTTAGCTTACATCATTACATTTCATAGGTTAAAATTACCAAAAAATTTAAGACTTTCCGTTAACTTCTACATTGAGGTTTACATAGACCTATGCATACATATAATATTCATATAGTATACATAGACCCTTCGTATAGTAAGATTACATAGTCTTATACTTTTATTGTGTGCACGCGCGAACAGACACACACACACACACACACACACACACACACACACACACACACACAAACACATATATATATATATAGTCTTAAAGTGGATGTCTCATATCATAACCACCTAAACAAGAGTATAACAATTGAGCATATCCCATACATCAATGATAGAAGCCACATATATGCTATTACAACAAAGGTCTCAAACGAAAAGGAAGGAACATAGATATCTTAAAATTAAAATAACATTAGTGGCTTGATAATGGAATTGTCCTCAGAAAGTGAGGACCTAGCGACACACTTGGAAAATTTTTAATTAGTCGTCAATGGCTTTCAACTAAGCTCAACGGCCGAATCCTAAAATTTATAGCAAACATAAACATGGGGTTAGCACACAATTGTAATAAGTGTGAGAATATGTACAAAAACAAGTAAAATCATGCTCGAGAGCACATTTGTTTAAAACATGCTAATTTACATTCAAAAGCCTTATGCATATACAAGAACCCATATAAATCATTGAACACATAAATCGTAAGTCAAGACCATATATAACACAAGACCAACATCATAAAGTATAGTCAAGTAAACATATATTTCCACATAATTGAGTACATAATCAAGACAACTTCGACATCAAGTCATAACATCAAGAAGCATGTATAAAAGTTCATAACTTTATAGCTTAAGCAAGATCCTTACTAATAAACCATAACTAATTCTACAAGTGCAATGACCATTTAAATACCCATAACATTACTCCACTAAGTTAACCAATCAAAGGATCATAAGTAACGTCTAACTCGATATAATATAGCATCAATAAGAGTCGTCATCATATTTAGCAATATAAACCAATAGCATGTTCATAAATGAAACTAACAACATATAAGATAATCAACATGTAAAGTCATCATATTCATAACATATATGTTATAAGAACACAAGAAAAACCTCCTAAGGATTCCCTCAAGGAGAACTAGTGCAAGGTATAGGTAGAGTCCCATACCCTACCTAGGCTAATTCAAACCTCTCAAGTCACCCTAGTTAGTTTATAGTCCATTACTTCATTTTACTTTTGGGAACACTTGCCTTAACCGACGTAGACCACAAGAGCTAAGTGTGAAATTCGATGTTGTAAAACCTTACATCGATAGAAGGTGGTCTACCAAACAAAGTAAAACCAAACATGAACATAACATCCAGGTGGATCCAATAGCTAGTATCCCTATGGTGGCAACATGCTTTATGGAGATTGGGGGCTATAAAGAAACATCACTCTACGCACTTTTAGGAATATAAGACTATCCACCCCATCAGAACCATGGTGAAACCTTCCTTCCATCCTTGGGAAGGCGTTACCCCTCATCTACAAGTTCTTTCGGTGCTAAGCTATAGTCCCTATTGAAATGTCTTTAATTCCTTTATTAATGATCATAGCTTAGCTTAGGTCAGAGGGTGTATCCCTTATATAGTCATCATTATCATATCTCAATAATAATTGCATGATTATTTTCCTTTAATTACAATTCATACATGTAAGGTTAGCACATTTACATAGTCACATCAAATAAGTTACATTGGTAAGTTATCATCATCCTTCTATCATTTACATATTAGCCAAAAACTCACAAACCATAGTCAAGCCATTTAAATTCAAAATCATACCAACTCTATCAATGTCATCATAAGGTAACTTTTATGTAACTTCATCACTGAACACAAGTAATCATAATTAAAGCAAAGGTTAGGATCATAAAAACTTACCCAATAGCCTTCATAATCCATCATCCATAGTTTTACCATAAACCATCCAATTCAACCCAATAATGGGTGTAATGCCATCACACAATAGCTTGGTCAATTGCATCATCACTATCCTTATTAACTTTAATTCATAACCTAGGGTTAGGGGAATAGGATTCATCATGAATTATTCAAGAAATATATTCAATTATCAACAACACATTACCCTAGGCAGTACATTAATGTATTAGACTATATAAAACAAGTCTAACAACAAATACATTTTTTAATTCTCATCAATATATAAGCAAGATCCAAGATTTAGGGAAACTAGGGAAAGAGATATTATCTATATAAAATTGCATCAATTAGCATCAATTAACCAACAATCTAACTTAATTAGTCATTCAAAATCATAACTAATAATAATCAACCATCAATTTGAAGTTTAGAAGAAAACCAAAAATTAAATGAAGATATTGAGATAAATGAAGTAAATGAAATAGATGAAAATGAAAATGACCAAAAATCAGAAATAAGTGACAAAAGTGAGACATATACAGAAATCTTAGAACAGACAAATAAACTAAAAAAATTAGAAATAAACACAGGAGATATGAATAGACCTAGTACATCAAGAGTAAAAACTCCAGATAATAGTCCCAGAAATAGCCCTAGAAGTAGTCCTAGGTGGACATCACCAACTTATTATACAGAAAGTTACCAACAATCAGATAGAAATAATGCAATATGGAACAGTAGATTAAATAAAAATTTGATACCGAAACCAATAAGTGAACAATATAATTTCTTAGATTTAGATTGTGTCACAGACATAAATAAAGCAATATTACTATGGACAGGAAATATATTCAAACAGTTAATAGATAACAAAATAGAAACAATAAAAACACCAAGATATATATAAAGAACATTCATAGGAACAACAAAATTATGAATAGAAAATCTACCCACAGAAAGTTTAGAAGTACTTAGAAATGATAAGAAAATGGATGGATCCCCATCAACATCAAATATCGATATACTAGACAAATATGAATCAGCAATAAGAAATGAATTTGGAGGTATGACCACGGATATAAGAGAACAAAATAGGGAAAAAATAATAAATAGACAACTTATGACAAAATTGGCTATATGTAAAATGTGTTATATAGTAGAATATACTTGTGCATTCAAAGAATACTATTACAAATCTAAATACAATTTAGACGAAGCAAAAGAAATAAGAAAACAATATTTTACAAAATTACCAGAACCATTTAGTACAAAAATAATAAAGGATTGGAATAATGAAGGAATGGTAGATACTTTAGGAGCTAGAATAAAATTTCTATCTCAATGGTTTACACAATTATGTGAGAACCAAAAAGAAAAATTAAAAATGGGAAAAGTACTGAATAAAAATTTATCATGTTGTAAAAATAAAATGGCACCACAGTTTGGATGTACAAATAAAAAACAAAAATCCAGAAGATATAAAAATTATAGAAAAAATAAAACTAAGTATAAATATAAACAACCAAGGCGAAGGTATTATGTAAAAAACTATAAAATGAAAAGACCATTAGACCTAAAAGAAAAATATCCCAATGTACATGTTACAATTGCGGAAAGATAGGACACATAGCTAAAGACTGTAAATTACCTAAAAATCCAAAGAGAAAACAAATTGCAGAAATAGTTATAGATGATGACGAATATATACAAATAGAATACATAGACTATGAATTAAGTTAAAACGATAGTATATATGAAGTATCCGATATAGAAACTGAAAATGGAGAAGAAGATAATGAAATAGAAGAAGAACAAAAATATAATGTCTGAAAACGAAATAATATCTATAGAGAATTATAAAGATGAAGAATCATCACACCAAAAAATTATATTTAACAATACACTTTTTGAACAAATAAAAGGAAAAGAATTAGATTTGAGTGTTGAAAAAATACTTGACATACCTATACTAAAAAACTTGTTTAAAAGACAGAAAGAAGAATACTACGTAGTTAGTCAAAAAGAACACATCATAGACGGTAAATATACAAGCGGAAAAGCATATATACCTATAATAAGTAAACGGATAATAAATAAAGAAATACAAAACATAAAAAATAAAGAAGCTATAAAATATGTACATTTAGGAGGAACGGAAATACTAATAAAAGCCTGTTTCAGAGAAGGAATAGATACGCCCATTGAAATATATTTAGCAGATGATAGGATAAAACATCCTATAGAAAAAAGTGTAATAAGTGCAGTTAAAGGAAATTTAATATACCAAAAATTTAAATTTATAATAAGTGCCAATTAAACTCTAGCATTAACAAATACAAATAGAAATAAATCATTAGTATTATATTGGAAAATGTCAGGAATAGAGTTAGCACCAGTAAGTAAGGTATTCACAGCAAGATGTAAAAATCTATATATATTAACAACAAAACATAAAATAACAGCAAAAAATAAAATTGATAAAATAAAAATAGAAAATCCTTTTGAAAGAATAATTACGGTAATAGATAATAATGACTATAGTTATAAAGAAATGGATACAGAAGAGGAATTGGAAATAGTAAAAGAAAGATTAAGCACCTCAAGCGTACCAAATATATTAACAAGAGCTTCCTCATCAAGAATAAGTTCATCTAAAAGAAAATATGAAATATCACAAGATTTTGAAAAAATAAGAATATATCATTATTTTATAACAGGAATAATGGACCAGAGAACATATAAAATCTTGATAAACACAGGACAAGAAGAAAATCATATAACAAGAGAACTAGTATTAGAAGAAGAAATTATGAAAACAGGACACATATGCCCTGGATTACCTAGTGAAATACTAAATACAAATGAAGAGACAACAGAAAAAGAAATAATTATAGGAGAAATTCCATTAAAAATACAATTTAAGATATATGAAGAAAATCATAATATCACATTAGGAATAAAATGGTTAGAAAAGGTTAAACCATACAACATAGAAAATGAACAATTAACAATAACTTGCCAAAATAAGAAAATAATTATAAAAAGAACCAAAAATGATTAATGAAAATATTTGTACTTGCAAAAATTATTGTAGAAGGATATCACAACAGATATTATACACCTATGATAGATACAGGAGCAGAAACGAATATATGTAAATATAATTGCTTACCAGAAGATAAATGGGAAAAATTAAAAACACCTATGGTAGTAAAAGGATTTAATAACGAAGGAAGTATGATTAAATATAAAGCAAAAAATATAAAAATACAAATATGGGATAAAATACTAACAATAGAATAAATGTATAATTTTGAATTTACCACAAAATATATGCTATTAGGAATGACATTTTTAGATAAATTTTACCCACACATAATAACAAAAAAACACTGGTGGCTTACTACGCCATGTGGCTATAAAATAGGAGCAAAAAGAGTAAAAAATAAACAACGAAAATCAATAGAATGGATTAGAGGTAGTGTAACGACCTGTTTAGTCGTTTTGAGCAGCAGATTTTATTCTGGAAAAACAGGCTGAGACGACGGACCCAACGACGGACCGTCATGGGCATGACGGACCGTCGCAGGGTCTCGTTTCAAAACACTTAGAAAAACTAAAAATTGGGTACTGAAAATCGACTCTCTGAACTTCGTAACGAAATGGCAGGACGAACCGTCACAGGTGTGACGGACCGTCACAGACCCTTGGTGGAAATTTGGGTCTCTGAACTCTGCGACGACCTGCAGGACGGACCGTCGCAGGTACGACGGTCCGTCATAGGTTGCGCAATCAAGTCCGGGTCAGATTTCTTGATACGTTTTAAGGGACGTTTTTGACTATTCTTCCCTTAATTATAAAGTTAGTGGGTTAATGTTAATAAATCTAATTACTTGGGGGTTAAAAGAAGTAACCTTAAGTTAATTAGTGGGGCATTATTGCCATCTTTTATTCTTAATTATATACTAATTAGGGTAAAAGAAAGAGGGTTGGAATAAGAAAAAGAAAAGAACAGAAAAAGAGAGAAGGAAATCGATAGAGAGAGGATCGAACGAGAAGAAGGAACAAAAGCCTTGGGAATTTCTTGCTTAATCACTAATCTTCGGTGGAGGTAGGTTATGGTTTTCATGCTTTTATAGTAAACTCTTAATAGAGAATGATATGTATTGGTAGTATTGTAAACCCTGCTATGTGCTTAATTGTATGCATGCATGAACGTGATTATATAATTGTGATTATATTAAGCATGATGAAGTTATTGAATCCCAAATCTTGATAAAAACCTAATCTCTTTTTAATGATGATGCCTTGGTAAGGGAGAAGGCTTGAGGAACTAAAGTAATGAGATTGATGATGCCTTGGTAAGAAAGAAGGCTTGATGAATTGATGGAAGGAGAATTAGGGGATCGGGTGTCACGAACCGCCACGTAGTATTAGGGGATCGGGTGTCACGAACCGACACGTAGTATTAGGGGATCGGGTGTCACGAACCGACACGTAGTATTAGGGGATCGGGTGTCACGAACCGACACGTAGTATTAGGGGATCGGGTGTCACGAACCGATACGTAGATTTAGGGGATCGGGTGTCACGAACCGACACATAGATTTTGGGGATCGGAGTGTCACGTACCGACACAAGAGGATTAATGAATATTGAGGGAGCGGAGTGTCACGTACCGACACAAGAGAAATAAAGATAATGAATCTTGAAAGATGTTAATATACTCAATCTAATGAACATGATTCCCAAATGAGTATGGTATCGAGGCTTGAGTCCTCATGTGTGAACTTGACGGTAATTGTTAATGATATAGTATTTGTTGTTGCTACATGTTAAGTATCATAGTTGATTTTATGATATTACTTGGTATATATTGATTTCTATTTTGAGTTGGCCGATGATATCTACTCAGTACCCGTGTTTTGTACTGACCCTTACTTTTATGTTCTCTTCTTGTTTATTTGTGGAGTGCAGCAAACGTGCCATCGTCTTCAACTCAACAGTAATTCAAGCCAGTCTTACTACATCTGAAATTCAGGGTGAGCTAATGCTTCTAGCTTGGACTGGATCTTCTTCTTCAAGTCTTGATGCCTTGAACTTCCGGTGTGGACTAGCTTCTTATGTATTTTTAGCTTTTAGAATACTCTTAGTTTAGTCATTTGATCGTAGATGTTCTTGTGATGATGACTTCCAGATTTTGGGGAATAATAGATGTTGAATTTTAGAAGTTAATGAATTGGTCTTTATTTAATGAGTTTAAGTCTTCCGCATTACTTTCTGTTGCTATTATATTGAAATGTTAAGGTTAGATTGGTTGATTCGCTCACATAGGAGGGTAAGTGTGGGTGCTAGTCGCAACCCGGTTTGGGTCGTGACAAACTTGGTATCAGAGCATTAGGTTTGTTGGTCTCATCACACAAGAACAGATCTAGTAGAGTCTTAAGGAACCGTAGGGGGACGCCTTTACTTTTCCTTGAGAGGCTATAAGACTTTAAGAAAATTTCACTCTTTCATTCTTTCTTTCGTGCTACTACTTGAGTCCAATTGGTATCTAGGCGATACGAATTGGTATTTGACCATCTTCACTCTCTTTCGCAGATGGTTAGAACTAGAGCAACGACTAGAGCCAGCCACTACACGGTGCGTCTGAGCCAGCGATTGGGGCTGTAGCTCGAGGAAGAACAGCAGCAAGGGGCCGTGGTAGAGGTCGTGGGAGGACGTCGTCTAGAGGAAGAGGACGAGCACCGAGCCCATCTGGTACTAGGGCGGTGACTCCTCCACCGACTGAGGAAGTGATAAGAGAGGGGGAGGATGGGTGAATGAACAAGTGCAAAATGAGGAAATGCCACCCCAACCTACCCCAGAGATGATCAATCAGGTTCTGGCTTATCTTAGTGGGTTATCTGATCAAGGTCAGGCATCCCAGTGTTTTCTGCGCCAACACCTCCGGTTTCAGAAGTACAACATGCAGCCACTATGGCTCCTCGTATGGAGGCCTCATTGGACATAGGCACATTTCCACGTCTGACTACTGGGCCTATAATGACAAATGATCAGCATGAACTTTTCAGTAAGTTCTTGAAATTGAAACCTCCGGTCTTCAAGGGTGCTGAATCGAAGGATGCTTATGATTTTCTGGTTGACTGTCACGAGCTACTACACAAGATCGGTATAGTAGAATGGTTTGGTGTGGAGTTTGTGACTTATCAGTTTCAAGGGAACGCCAAAATGTGGTGGCGGTCACATATCGAGTGTCAACCAAGAGAGGCACCACCTATGACTTGGGCCACATTCTCTAGCTTGTTTATGGAGAAGTATATCCCCCGAACTTTGAGGGATAGGAAAAGGGATGAGTTCTTGAGCCTAGAGAAAGGTAGGATGTCGGTCAGTTTATATGAGGCTAAGTTTCGTGCATTATCCCGGTCCACAAGAGCGAATTCGCCAGTTTGTGAAGGGGTTGAGGTCAGAATTGCGGATTTCGGCCTTACAGATAGCGGCAACGGCAAAATCCTTCCAAGAGGTGGTAGACTTTGTAATAGAAGTGGAAGGAGTGAAGCCAGACGACTTCACTACGACATCGACATCAAAAAGGTTTCGAAAGGGAGGTGAGTTTAATGGTGCTTACACTAGAGGACAGGGTTCGGGAAGTTACTCAGTCCGACCAATTCAGTCTTCACTAAAGACTGTAGTTGGGGGACCACCTCAGACCGGTCAACACTTCTCCGAGAGACCTATGCTTGACTCCAGAGAGTGTTACGGATTTGGGGAGACTGGACATATTAGGAGAAATTGTCCAAAACAGAGTTACAGACCCCCAATAGCTAGAGGTAGAGGTGGTCATGGTAGAGGCCATTTTTCTGGAGGGCGTGGTGGTCGAGGAAATGGTGGTACCCAAAACGGCCGAGGTGATGGGCAAACTGGAGCCACTACATCACAACATGGTAGGGGCAACGGACAGACGAACGATAGGGCCCATTGTTACGCTTTCCCTGGGCGGTCTGAAGCGGAGGCATCTGATGCTGTCATCACAGGTAATCTTTTGGTTTGTGATTGCATGGCTTCTGTATTATTTGATCCCGGATCCACATTTTCTTATGTATCTTCCGTATTTGCTAATGGTCTTAATTTACATTGTGAATTGCTTGACATACCTATTCGTGTTTCTACTCCGGTGGGTGAGTCTGTGATAGTTGAAAAGGTGTATAGGTCTTGTCTTGTAACTTTTGTGGGGAGAAATACTTATGTAGACTTGGTTATCTTAGAAATAGATGATTTTGATGTAATTCTGGGTATGACTTGGCTTTCTCCGCAATTTGCGATCTTGGATTGTAATGCTAAAACGGTGACGTTAGCCAAGCCTGGGACAGATCCGTTAGTGTGGGAGGGTGACTACACTTCCAATCCGGTGCGTATCATCTCCTTTCTTCGTGCTAATAAAATAGTTAGTAAAGGGTGTTTAGCTTTCTTGGCACATCTCAAGGATGACACTACCCAAGTACCTTCGATTGAGTCGGTTTCGATGGTCCGTGAGTTTCTGGATGTGTTCCCTGTAGATCTTCCTGGTATGCCACCAGATAGGGATATTGATTTCTGTATTGACCTTGAACCGGGTACTCGCCCCATTTCGATACCCCCTTATAGAATGGCTCCCGCGGAGTTAAGAGAGTTAAAAGCCCAACTTCAAGAGTTGTTAAACAAATGCTTTATTAGACCAAGTGCATCTCCTTGGGGTGCTCTGGTTTTGTTTGTAAAGAAGAAGGATGGGAGTTTTCGAATGTGTATAGACTACAGACAACTAAACAAGGTAACCATACAGAACAAGTATCCTCTTCCCCGCATTGATGACTTGTTCGATCAGTTACAAGGTGCTTGTGTCTTCTCTAAGATTGACTTGAGATCCGGTTATCATCAATTGAAAATACGGGCAACGGATGTGCCAAAGACTGCTTTTCGAACGAGGTATGGGCATTACGAATTTGTCGTGATGTCTTTTGGTCTTACGAATGCCCATGCTGCACTCATGAGCTTGATGAACGGGATTTTTAAGCCATATTTTGACCTCTTCGTGATCGTATTTATTGATGATATATTGGTATACTCAAAGAGCAAGAGGGAACATGAAGAGCATTTGAGAATGGTATTGGAAATGTTGAGGGAGAAAAAGCTTTATGCCAAGTTCTCTAAGTGTGAGTTTTGGCTAGATGCAGTGTCCTTCTTGGGGCACGTGGTTTCTAAGGATGGAGTGATGGTGGATCCTTCTAAGATTGAGTCAGTAAAGAATTGGGTAAGACCTACTAATGTGTCGGAAATAAGGAGCTTTGTTGGGTTAGCTAGCTACTACCACCGATTTGTCAAGGGATTCTCTTCTATTGCATCCCAACTGACGAACTTGACCAAGAAGAATGTTCCATTTGTATGGTCGGACGAGTGTGAAGAAAGCTTTTAGAAGCTCAAGACTTTGTTGACTACCGCACCTATTCTTACCTTGACAGTAGAGGATAAGAACTTCATTGTTTATTGTGATGCATCCTATTCTGGATTGGGTGCAGTACTAATGCAAGAGAAAAATGTGATTGCTTATGCTTCAAGGCAATTAAAAGTGCATGGACGTAACTATCCAACTCATGATTTGGAATTGGCAGCGGTAGTGTTTGCATTAAAGCAATGGAGACACTATTTATATGGTGTTAAGTGTGAGGTCTACACGGATCATCGTAGCCTTCAGTATGTCTTTACTCAGAAAGATTTGAACTCGAGGCAGAGGAGATGGATGGAACTACTGAAGGACTACGACATCACTATTTTGTATCATCCGGGAAAAGCGAATGTTGTGGCAGATGCTTTAAGTAGAAAAGCGGGAAGCATGGGAAGTCTAGCTCACTTGCAAGTTTCTAGATGTCCATTGGCTAGAGAGGTTCAGACTCTGGCTAACGACTTGATGAGGTTAGAAGTAAATGAGAAGGGAGGATTGTTGGCTAGTGTGGAGTCAAGATCTTCTTTTCTTGACAAGATTAAGGGGAGACAGTCTAATGATGAGAAATTGCGCATAATTCAAGATAAGGTATTGCGAGGAGAGGCTAAGGAAGCACAAATCGATAAGGAATGTGTTTTGAGGATCAAGGGAAGGGTATGTCTACCCCGAGTTGATGATTTGATCAACACTATTCTGACAGAGGCTCATAGTTCAAAGTATTCGATACATCCGGGTGCAACAAAGATGTACCGTGACCTAAAGCAACACTTTTGGTGGAGTAGAATGAGGCGTGATATTGTTGATTTCATTGCCAAATGTCCAAACTGTCAACAAGTAAAGTATGAACACCAGAGGCCCGGAGGAACACTTCAGAGAATGCCCATTCCTGAATGGAAGTGGGAGAGAATTGCAATGGACTTTGTGGTTGGTCTTCCCAAGACATTGGGAAAGTTTAATTCTATTTGGGTAATTGTTGATAGGTTAACTAAGTCTACTCACTTCATTCCAGTCAAGGTGACTTACAATGTAGAGAAGTTAATCAAACTTTACATCTTGGAAGTGGTGCGATTGCATGGGGTTCCACTATCCATCATATCAGATAGAGGTACGCAGTTTACTTCTAAGTTTTGGAAAACATTGCATGCGGAATTGGGTACTAGGTTGCACCTTAGTACTGCGTTTCATCCTCAGACCGATGGTCAGTCTGAGCAAACGATTCAAGTGTTGGAGGATATGCTTCGTGCGTGTGTGATAGAATTTGGTGGCCATTGGGATAGCTTCTTACCCTTAGCGGAATTTTCATACAATAATAGCTATCACTCGAGCATTGATATGGCTCCATTTGAAGCATTGTATGGTAGGAGATGTAGGTCCCCCATTGGTTGGTTTGATGCGTTCGAGGTTAGACCTTGGGGTACGGATCTCTTGAGGGATTCGATGGAGAAGGTGAAATCTATTCAAGAAAAGCTTCTAGCGGCGCAAAGTAGACAAAAATAATATGCAGATCAAAAGGTTAGAGACTTAGAGTTCATGGAGGGTGAACAAGTCTTGTTGAAAGTTTCACCAATGAAAGGGGTGATGCGGTTTGGTAAAAGGGGTAAACTAACTCCAAGGTACATTGGACCATTTGAAGTACTTAAGCGAGTAGGAGAGGTGGCTTATGAGTTAGCCTTGCCTCCAGGGCTGTCCGGAGTACATCCGGTATTCCATGTGTCGATGTTGAAAAGATACCATGGGGATGGAAACTACATTATCCGTTGGGATTCAGTTTTGCTTGATGAGAACTTGTCTTATGAGGAGGAGCCTGTTGCTATTTTAGATAGAGAAGTTCGCAAGTTGAGGTCAAGAGAGATTGCATCCATCAAGGTGCAATGGAAGAATCGACCCGTTGAAGAAGCCACTTGGGAGAAGGAGGCGGATATGCGAGAAAAATACCCACATCTGTTTACAGATTCAGGTACTCCTTTTCGCCCTTGTTTTCCTTCTTTTGATCGTTCGGGGACGAACGATGGGTAAATTGGTATCTATTGTAACGACCTGTTTAGTCGTTTTGAGCAGCAGATTTTATTCTGGAAAAACAGGCTGAGGCGACGGACCCAACGACGGACCGTCGCAGGGTCTCGTTTCAAAACACTTAGAAAAATTGAAAATTGGGTACTGAAAATCGACTCTCTGAACTTCGTAACGAAATTGGCAGGACGGACCGTCACAGGTGTGACGGACCGTCAAAGACCCTTGGTGGAAATTTGGGTCTCTGAACTCTGCGACGACCTGCAGGACGGACCGTCGCAGGCACGACGGCCCGTCACAGGCACGACGGCCCGTCACAGGCACGACGGCCCGTCACAGGTTGCGCAATCCCAGTCCGGGTCGGATTTCTTGATACGTTTTAAGGGACGTTTTTGACTATTCTTGCCTTAATTATAAAGTTAGTGGGTTAATGTTAATAAGTCTAATTACTTGGGGGTTAAAAGAAGTAACCATAAGTTAATTAGTGGGGCATTATTGCCATCTTTTATTCTTAATTATATACTAATTAGGGTACAAGAAAGAGGGTTGGAATAACAAAAAGAAAAGAACAGAAAAAGAGAGAAGGGAATCGATAGAGAGAAGATCGAACGAGAAGAAGGAACAAAAGCCTTGGGAATTTCTTGCTTAATCACTAATCTTCGGTGGAGGTAGGTTATGGTTTTCATGCTTTTATAGTAAACTCTTAATAGAGAATGATATGTATTGGTAGTATTGTAAACCCTGCTATGTGCTTAATTGTATGCATGCATGCACATGATTATATAATTGTGATTATATTAAGCATGATGAAGTTATTGAATCCCAAATCTTGATAAAAACCTAATCTCTTTTTAATGATGATGCCTTGGTAAGGGAGAAGGCTTGAGGAACTAAAGTAATGAGATTGATGATGCCTTTGTAAGAAAGAAGGCTTGATGAATTGATGGAAGGAGAATTAGGGGATCGGGTGTCACGAACCGCCACGTAGTATTAGGGGATCGGGTGTCACGAACCGACACGTAGTATTAGGGGATCGGGTGTCACGAACCAACACGTAGTATTAGGGGATCGGGTGTCACGAACCGACACGTAGTATTAGGGGATTGGGTGTCACGAACCGACACGTAGTATTAGGGGATCGGGTGTCACGAACCGACACGTAGATTTAGGGGATCGGGTGTTACGAACTGACACATAGATTTAGGGGATCGGGTGTCACGAACCGACACATAGATTTAGGGGATCGGAGTGTCACGTACCGACACAAGAGGATTAATGAATATTGAGGGAGCGGAGTGTCACGTACCGACACAAGAGAAATAAAGATAATGAATCTTGAAAGATGTTAATATACTCAATCTAATGAACATGATTCCCAAATGAGTATGGTATCGAGGCTTGAGTCCTCATGTGTGAACTTGACGGTAATTGTTAATGATAAAGTATTTGTTGTTGCTACATGTTGAGTATCATAGTTGATTTTATGATATTACTTGGTATATATTGATTTCTATTTTGAGTTGGCCGATGATATCTACTCAGTACCCGTGTTTTGTACTGACCCTTACTTTTATGTTCTCTTCTTGTATATTTTTGGGGTGCAGCAAACGTGCCATCGTCTTCAACTCAACAGTAATTCAAGCCAGTCTTACTACATCTGAAATTCAGGGTGAGCTAATGCTTCTAGCTTGGACTGGATCTTCTTCTTCAAGTCTTGATGCCTTGAACTTCCGGCATGGACTAGCTTCTTATGTATTTTTAGCTTTTAGAATACTCTTAGTTTAGTCATTTGATCGTAGATGTTCTTGTGATGATGACTTCCAGATTTTGGGGAATAATAGATGTTGAATTTTAGAAGTTAATGAAGTGGTCTTTATTTAATGAGTTTAAGTCTTCCGCATTACTTTCTGTTGCTATTATATTGAAATGTTAAGGTTAGATTGGTTGGTTCCCTCACATAGGAGGGTAAGTGTGGGTGCCAGTTGCAACCCGGTTTGGGTCGTGACAGGTAGTGAAAAAATAAACCAGGAAATGGAAAATATAAGTGAAAAACAAATATCACAACTAGAAATCATTATATTTGCAATAGACAAAGTTAAAATAATCAATGAACAGCTAGAACAACTATATAATGAAGACCCATTACAAGGATGGGAAAAACATAAAACAAAAGTAAAAATTGAACTAATAGATGAAAATAGTATAATAACACAAAAACCTTTAAAATATAACTTTGATGATTTACAAGAATTTAAAGTACATATAAATGAATTACTAGAAAAAAATCATATACAAGAAAGTAATAGTAAACATACAAGCCCAGCATTTATAGTAATAAAACACAGTGAACAAAAAAGAGGTAAAAGTAGAATGGTTATTGACTACAGAAATTTAAATGCTAAAACTAAAACATATGACTATCCAATACCTAATAAAATACTTAAAATAAGACAGATACAAGGATACAACTATTTTAGTAAATTTGACTGTAAATCAAGATTTTACCATCTAAAACTAGAAGAAGAATCAAAACAATTAACAACATTTACAGTACATCAAGGATTTTATGAATGGAATGTTTTACCATTTGGATATAAAAATGCACCAGGTAGATATCAACATTTTATGGATAACTGTTTTAACCAGCTAGAAAATTGTGTTATATATATAGATGATATATTATTATATTCTAAAACACAAGATGAACATATAAGATTATTAGAAAAATTTATACACGTAATTAAACACTCAGGTATAAGTTTAAGTAAAAGTAAAGCAGAAATTATGAAACCACAGATAGAATTTCTAGGAATACAAATAGATAAAAATGGAATAAAAATGCAAACTCACATAGTACAAAAAATAATTACTATGGATGAAAATATAGATACAAAAAAGAAATTACAATCATTCTTAGGATTAGTAAATCAAGTAAGGGAATATATACCAAAATTAGCAAAACATTTAAAACCATTATACAAAAAACTCAAAAAAGATATTGAATATCATTTTGACAACAAAGATAAAGAACACATAAAAAATATCAAAAAATTATGTAAAAAATTACCAAAATTATATTTTCCTGATGAAAGTAAGACATTCATATATATAGTAGAAACAGATTCAAGTGATCACAGTTATGGAGGAGTACTAAAATATAAATATAACAAAGAAAAGGTAGAACACCATTGCAGGTATTGCTCAGGATCATATACTGAGGCACAAACAAAATGGGAAATAAATAGGAAAGAATTATTTGCATTATATAAATGTTTACTAGCATTCGAACCATACATAGTTTACAGTAAAATTTATTGTAAGAACAGATAATACACAGGTAAAATGGTGGATAACGAAAAAGATAGATGATTCAGTTACAACAAAGGAAATAAGAAGATTGATATTAAATATATTGAATTTTACATTTACAATTGAAACTATAAAAACTGACAAAAATCTAATTGCAGACTGCCTCTCAAGGAAAAGATATGATGAAAGATCTACTGGCAATGATGACAAATCTATGCCAAAAAGTAGAAAAGATAGAAATAGAAGTAAAGGAGCTGAAAGCTAACGGTCAACAACATGACCAAAAACATGCGGATCTACGTCGTACAACAGACGGAAAACAGCCAGAGATTGAAGGAGATGATGGGAAACTCCGGAAAACCCATAACAATGTTTGTTCAGATACAACTGCAGGTATAAGTAAAAGAACTAGTGAAAAACCAAAAAACACAAACTTAAACCAGTTATTTGCAAAACCAGTTACCCAAAAACCACAAATGCAAATACCAGCAGAACCACAAACATCAACCTATGCAGTAAGCCTACAAAATGACAAAAAAAGATATAACTATATTACCCAATCTTACATTGAAAACATATACAAAATCCAAACATACCTAAACCTAAACCCAAGATCTACACAAACTAAAAATCCCGAAGAAGATTATATAACCCAGAAACTACAAGGATATAACAAACTCATTGCACAACCTAAGTCAACCCCAACCTAGTAAAAACATGTTATAACTACGGACTATTAAATACAGTATACACATATACCGGAGAAGAGATAGTCGGAATACCAGAATTACATAGAGCATTTCTAACATATAAAAGAATTACCAAAGGAAATTTATTCTATATAAAATGTTATACAGCACCAGCAGAGATATTATACGAAGAGATAAAATCACCAATACAGGTGGTAAAGATAGGATTAACAAAAGATATGATTATTCTAGAAGAGATAGAAAAACAAAATGAGATACCAAAAGTAGAAATACCTAATTTTTATGCAAATAAAAGAATAATTGGTATAGCTACGATACAAGAGCTAGCAAACAATTATTTAAATGGCAATGCTATTTGGAGCTATTATGCAAGAGATCAGGTAATGATATATGCAAACTCCAAAGAATTAAAAAAATCAGATATGGACGAAGTTCAAAGATGGATTTTGTCATTGTTACAACCAGAAGAACAACCATCTACGAGAGCTTTGAAGAAAGGATTTATTTCAGAAGAATTATTAGTAAGGTATTGCAAACTTATCAGCACCAAATATCCAGACCACAAATGCTCCAAATGAAACGGAGAAGACAATGTGATACCTACAGTTGATTTAGGATAAAGATAAAAAAATGTATTGTTGTGTCGGCTGAATATCATCCATATGTATAAAGTAAGAGTCTTTTTATTTTTGTCGCCTTGCGTCGGCTGAAAAAAGCCAAATGTACAAAAGTCGTAAAGTAAATAGTTTGTCGGCCAATCATGTAAAAAGTTTGTCGGTCAATTATGTAAAGTAAATAGTATGACGGTGTAATTTATGTGTATAAATAGAGGAGCTTTCCTCATAAATAAAACACACCTTCATCCTCACATCTCTCATCTTTCTGAATACTCTCTCTTTACGCTTTCACCCAAAAATTGGTATCAGAGCTAGCTAGTTAACAAATTAAGCTAATAACTATGGAGAAATCCGAAGCTATAAATCTACAAAATCAGGTATATACTCTTAAATTTATGAGTAGCTAAATTTTATTTATTCCTGAAAATCTCTTGTTGATTATAATTGTTTATCATGACTTAATAATGCTCTAATAAGCATCTTTAGAAGGTTTGCTACAGAAATATTCTTCGAATAAGTATGCCCAGACTATGCTATCCTAAGGTTGAAACCGGTAGGCAAGAAGGCCGTTTAGGGGAGTAAACAAAGTTGAGGCGCTGTTAGAATAACTAATCAAAGCAGAAGCTGTAGTAGTGACTAGACGAGATGATTATTAAATCATTATTATTTCATAATAAATAAGTATAATCCATTAAGAGCTTGGAAGGAATAAAACTTTTAGCAAAAATAAATAAGATGACTACATATCTAATTGATGATGATGATGAATATACGATATTATTGCTTTATATATTAAAAAATCTTAATACTGATACAAAAAGAGAAATTTATGATAAATTGGTAACATACGAGATAATAGAAATAACAACCCAAGGTTGGACTGAGTTAATGTAACGACCTGTTTAGTCGTTTTGAGCAGCAGATTTTATTCTGGAAAAATAGGCTGAGGCGAGGGACCCAACGACGGACCATCATGGGCACGACGGGCCGTCGCAGGGTCTCATTTCAAAACACTTAGAAAAACTAAAAATTAGGTACTGAAAATCGACTCTCTGAACTTCGTAACGAAATGGCAGGACGGACCGTCACAGGTGTGACGGACCGTCACAGACCCTTGGTGGAAATTTGTGTCTCTGAACTTTGCGACGACCTGCAGGACGGACCGTCGCAGGCACGACGGCCCGTCACAGGTCGCGCAATCCCAGTCCGGGTCGGATTTCTTGATACGTTTTAAGGGACGTTTTTGACTATTCTTGCCTTAATTATAAAGTTAGTGGGTTAATGTTAATAAGTCTAATTACTTGGGGGTTAAAAGAAGTAACCTTAAGTTAATTAGTGGGGCATCATTGCCATCTTTTATTCTTAATTATATACTAATTAGGGTAAAAGAAAGAGGGTTGGAATAAGAAAAAGAAAAGAACAGAAAAAGAGAGAAGGGAATCGATAGAGAGAGAGACGATCGAGAAGGGGAAACACAAAGCTTTGAAGAAAAATTTGCTTGCTTGATCACTAATCTTCGGTGGAGGTAGGTTATGGTTTCTCTTACGATATTCGTAGTAAACTCTTAATAGAGAATGATATGTATTGATAATATTGTAAACCCTACTTTGTGCTTAATTGTATGCTTGCATGAATATAATTATATAATTGTGATTACATAAGCATGATGAAGTTATTGAATCCCAAATCTTGCAAAATCCTAATCTCTTTGCTAATAATGTGGCCTTGGTATAAAATAAGGCGTGATGAACTAAAATAATGGGATTTATGATGCCTTGGTATAAAAGAAGGCGTGATGAACTAAAATAATGGGATTGATGATGCCTTGGTAAGAAATAAGACTTGATGAATTGATGGAAGGAGATTAGGGGATCGGGTGTCAAGAACCGACACGTAGAATTAGGGGATCGGGTGTTATGAACCGACACGTAGTATTAGGGGATTGGGTGTCACGAACCGACACGTAGAATTAGGGGATCGGGTGTCACGAACCGACACGTAGTATTAGGGAATCGGGTGTCACGAACCGACACGTAGTATTAGGGGATCGGGTGTCACGAACCAACACGTAGATTTAGGGGATCGGGTGTCACGAACCGACACATAGATTTAGGGGATCGGAGTGTCACGTACCGACACAAGAGAAATAAAGATAATGAATCTTGAAAGATGTCCAATGATATCTACTCAGTACACGTGTTTTGTACTGACCCCTGCTTTTATTGTTTTCTTCTTTGTTATTTGTGGAGTGCAACAAACGTGCCATCGTCTTCAACACAACAGTAATTCTAGCCAGTCTTCGTCACACCGGATCTTCAGGGTGAGCTAACGCTTCTAGCTTGGACTGGATCTTCTTCTTCAAGTCTTGATGCCTTGAACTTTCGGCATGGACTAGCTTTTATTTGTTTTAGCTCCTAGAATACTCTTAGTTTAGTAATTTGATCATAGATGTTCTTGTGATGATGACTTCCAGATTTTGGGGATAATAATAGTTATTGATTTTATTAATGAGTTTAAGTCTTCCGCATTACTTTCTGTTGATATTATATTGAAATGTTAAGGTTTAGATTGGTTGGTTCGTTCACATAGGAGGGTAAGTGTGGGTGCCAGTCGCGGCCCGGATTTGGGTCGTGACAAGATTCATGTTTGAAAAAATTTGTGGTCTCAAAGTTTTTAGACTATAAAATGGTAGATAGTAAAACTGTTGGATCACAAGTGCAGGAACTTCAACTTATTTTCCATGATCTGATTGATGAAGATAATGGAAATGAAGCTTTTCAAGTGGCTGCAATGATCGAGAAGCTACCTCCTTCATGAAACAACTTCAAGAATTATCTAAAGCACAAGCATAAAGAAATGAAGCTTGAAGATCTTGTAATTCGTCTCAAGATTAAGGAAGATAATAAAATAGCCGAAAAGAAGTCTTGTAATAGTTCGAAAATAATTGGAGTTATTATTGTTGAAGAGGATCCTACCGAAGACCAAAAAAAAGAAGTACAATGGATACAAGTAAGAACATGCCAAGAAGAAACTCAAGGGCAAGTTGTACTATTGTGGTAAGGCTGGTCATAAGTCTTCTGACTGTCAAGATCCAAGAAAGGACAATGACAAATACAAAGGCAAAGGAAAAAGTCAAACAAACATCATGCAAGAGATAGAAAATGCATATGACTTGTGAACAATGATCTCAGAGTGTAACTTAGTTGGAAATCCCAAGGATCGGTTTCTCGAATCAGGATCCACTCCACATATTTGTTCTGTCAAAGAAGCCTTTGCAACCTACACTCATGATAAGTACGATGAAGATTTGTTAACGGGAAACACAACAACAACAAGGATAGAAGGAACTAGGAGAGTAATGTTGAAAACGACATCTGGCAAGGTGTTGACTTTGAATAGTGTTCTGCATATCCCTACTATAAGGAAGAATTTAGCTACACTACTCATTAAGAACAATTTTAAGTGTATCCTAGTTAGTTATAAATTTGTAATAATTAAGAATGAGATGTTCATATGAAAGGGATACCTCAATGAGGGCCTTTTCAAACTGAATGTAATGGTTGTTGACAATATCATTAAGAATTGTTCTTCTTATTACTTATTAGAGTCAAATTATTTATGCAATGCCCATTTGAGAGCCTTGCAAAAGTTGGTTACTTTAGAAGTATTGCGTAATTTTAAATGCGATAAATCGATATGTGAAATTTGTGTGGAAAGTAAGTTTGTTAAGCATCCTTATACGTTTGTTGAATGAATTTTAAAACCTTCAGACTTAATTCAAACAAATATATGCTATATGAAGTCGACACCATCTCGTGGTGGAAAAAAGTATTTTGTAACTTTTGTTGACGATTACACTAGATTATGTTATGTATATTTGGTTAATAGTAACGAAGAAGCAATTTATGCATTCGAGCAATACAAAAATGAATTGGAGAACCAATTGGATCGTAAGATAAAAATGGTTCGAAATGATAAGGATGGAGCATACGAGTCTCATTTTGCAAAGATATGTTAGTGATATGATATTATTCATCAAACTACTGCACCCTATACACCAAAATCAAATTGTTTGGCAAAACAAAAAACATTAAAGGAAATGATGAATGTCTTAATAATCAATTCTTGTTCACCACAAAAACCTTTTGGGGGACCATCCCTACGGCTAATAAAATACAAAATAGGGTATCCCATCGAAAAACACAATCAATTTCATATGAGTCTTGGAAAGAAAGAAAACCCAACTTGAAATATTTTCAAGTGTGTCGGTGTCTAGACAATGTGGAGGTCTCTTTACCCGAATGGGTGAAAATTAGACCCAAAATGGTAGATTGTGTATTTATTCGATATGATGTGAACACTAAGGCCTGCCAGTTCTTGGTTCATGAGTCTAATAATCCTGAGATTTATAATATGATATTTGATTCAGATAATGCAGAGTTCTTTGAACACATTTATCCGTATAAAACTGAATGTGAGTCGACAAGTGAAAGACCTAAATTACCACAGGAAGAATCAATGAAAAACAAACTACTTATGAGGATCCTAGGCGTAGCAATTGCCAATGGAAATCCACTTCTTTCGGACCAGATTTTGTGGCACTTGATAATGAGCCTAAAACATTTAAAGAATCAATGTCTTCTGGTGAGTTAACTTATTGGAAAGAAGTTTCCAACACTATGATTGAATCAATTTTAAGTAATGATATTTCGGAATTTGTTGATCTTCCTCTAGGAAATAAACCTTTAGTATCAAATTGGATCTTTAAAAGCAAAATGAAAGCTAATGGAACTATTGACATATATAAGGCTAGACCAGTAGTCAATGCGTACAAACAATAGAAGGTCTAGACTATTTTGACACATACTCTCCATTAACAACGATAACATCATTGAGGATGCTAATAACACTAAATGTTTGATATTAAAATCCACCAAATGCATGTTAAGACAACCTCTTAAATGAAGACTTGGAGGAAGAAATTTACATTGAACAACCCGAAGGGTTTGTAGTTTCTGGCAAAGAAGAGAAAGTGATGAAACTTGTGAAGTCACTTTATGGGCTCAAGGAAGCACCCAAATAATGACATGTTAAATTTGACCAATCAATGTTGGTAAATGGATTCAATATTAACGAATGTCATAAGTGTGTTTACAATAAAAACATTCCAAATCATGAAGTAATTGTTTGTTTATATGTTGATGAAATGTTAATGATGAATAAAGATTTTGACAATATAAATGTTACTATGTGCATGCTATCTAGCAGGTTCGATATGAAGGACATAGGAGTTGCTAATTTGATCTTAGGGATTGTGATTCTGAAAAGTCCTCGGGGACTAGCAGTATCTCATTCTCATTATATTGAAAGAGTATTGGATAAGTTCAAATACTTGAATTTCAATGTTTTCAAAACTCCAATTGATTTAAGTTTTACATTTCAAAAGAATGAAGGTTAAACTGACTCTGTATTGGAATATGTAAGAGTGTTGAGAAGCTTGATGTATATTATGAATTGTACACAACTAGATATAGCATGTTCTATTAGAAAACTGAGTTGGTTCACTAGTTATCCAAATCAAACTCACTGGATGGCAATGAAACATGTGTTGGGGTATCTAAAACATACAACACACTATGTTTTGCATTATAATAAATATTTTGCTATGATTGAAGTATATAGTGATGCATATCGAATAACCGGGTCAAATAGAGTAAAATCCATAAGTGGTTATGTGTTTACACTTGGTGGAGGATCAGTATCTTGGAAATCATCCAAATAGACATGTACCGCTCGCTCCACAATGGTATATAAACTTATTGCTCTTAATAAGGCTAGTGAAGAAGATGAATTACTTCAGAATTTCCTATAGAATATTCCATTTTGGCCCAAACTATTGGGACCTATCTACATATATTACGATAATAAAGAAGCAATAGGTAGGTCAGGGAGCGTCATGTACAACGGTAAGTATCGTCATATATGAAGGAGGCATAACACAATAAGACAACTGCTCTCTAGTGGAGTTATCACGATTGACTATGTGAAGTCAAGCTATAATGTGTCAGATCCACTAATGAAACATCTAGTAAGAGAGGTAGTTTAAAGATCATCTAAGGGAATGGGTTTACAACTTAGGATAGTTTAAAGATCATCTAAGGGAATGGGTTAACAACATAGGACAAGCAATCATTGAGGTAACTCTATCTAGCAAATTGGAGATCCCAAGAGCTAGATTCTAGGAGTAAAACAAATTTGTGACTGATGACTCGACATTGTCAATCAACTCAATCCATTCTCATGATAAAGACAATGTTCAGGAACAAGGTTAAGACTAAGGCTTGTTAATGAGTTAATAAAACTAAATGTTTTTAATGATTTACTAAGTTTAGTAGATTTTACCGAATAGTGTATCTACGAAATAACATGGTTAGAAATCGCCTATGTGAGTTTAATGTGTAGGCCGCTCCAAAGAGAATTTTTTGTCAAAAAATTATTCTCTATACACTCATGAAACCAGGAGGTGTTCATGGTTGAAACAAACACAACCCTATGAACCAAATAGTAAAGGGTTAATTGTGACACATGGTTGTCTAGGTATACACCAAAGCTCGATGGTTCAAAGATATCGTATCTACCCATTTACCGAGTATATCCGACATATGTTCACTATGAAAATTCCAAGGGGAAACCTACTTATATAGATGCAATTAATCCTTGCCTGTAAAGTACACAATTTTCTGTACATTCTTGTGTTATAAACATTCCCCATGAATATGGGGGATTCTTGGGTATGTAGCAAGAAATAATGGAAATGGAGGGAAGATGAAAAGAATGGAATTTGAGAAGTTGGGAACTTGAAAAGTCCTCTTGTGTATTAGTGAAACGGCACTTGTCCCTCATCGAATGTGGAATTAAAAATAGGAGAGTTTAAATATAGAAATGCTCCTATTAATTGTTAAAAGGTTTGGAAAGAGGGACCCTCTCGCACTGTCGTCTTCGTCTCTTCCTCGACTTGGCTTTGGCTACGGATTTGGCTTCGTCTTTGGCCTTGGATTTGTCTTTGGAAAATGATCGTTCAAGAGATTAATTTTTGGAAAAAGTTTTTCTTAATTATTTAATTAATTAAAATAAATTAAATGTCCATAACAATTTTAAATAAATTAGTTGATAGCAGAAAGATTTACAATTATTTAGTTGAGATTAACCAAAACGTTCCAATTTTTTAATTGATTAACCTGACCCAACTCAAATCCGCAGAAACTGTTTCGATTAAATCTTTTCAGTTATTATTTGATTAACTCTTTCAGAATCCACTTGACTATTGATTAAAGTTTGCAACCTAATCCTCTTTCCTCAAAATATCTTTTACTTTTTAGAATTTTTCCATATGAACTTTTTCTAATTTCTTCTACTTCTTCTGTACAAACATTCTTTGTGTGCTTTATTACTGTTGAGTGGTTCACTGACACCCGAGTTTTGGTATCAATATGTTGGTGATTGAGATCATTCTATCCTTGTAGGACATATTCCAAATCAAACCTCCGATACTATAGGAGAATAATTTCCTTAAGGGGACACTATGTATTGAGTTAGCTTGATCTTTATTCTGTTCTAAGTTTTCAGAATCTGGTACTTTTACACATTTTTGTTTTCTCTAAATTAATTTTTTCATATTTCTTACTAATTTAAAAAAACGTTGGTTACTTCGTGTTTATAAAAAGTTTTGTTGGTATAAGTAATTCAATTTTTCAAACACAGATTGGCAGCATACCCCTTCCCATAAGGTGTCAATTTAGTAGTCTTAGCTTTGTAAACTACAAAAAGATTTTTTTAAATAAAATTTTATACAAAATACAAATTCATTAGATTCATCCAACACTACAAAACGAACTCACAATCAAACTACCATTAATCTATCAGCTAGCAAGATCCAACAGCAATCTTAGCCCATATTCACAAAATTACACCCCAAGAATAGGTGTTTAAGCTATACATAAACAAGAGGTAGAAATTTATTCCAAATCCTTAGAGTTGAAACCCTTTTGGCCTTGAAGTTCTTCTCCCAAAAACCCTATAACACTTAGAGCTCAAAATCTAAGATAAAAATTGAAAAAAAATTGATAATAATGTATTCTAAAAATAATAGTTCAATATGTAAGCTAAAACACTCTACAAGTATTTATAGTTCTCACAAAATACTGCTGCAATATGATGTTCAACAACATTAGTCATAATCGTCGAACAAATCGGTGATTCACCCTTTATTCTCTTCATCGCCATCTTGTGCGTGGTCAAGTATCTCCGTATTATGAATCACAAGGTGATAAGGAACTTCTTCGCAAAACTTTTCATTGATGCACCGACTACTTCCTTCTACCGCCCATTTGATAATTTCCTTCAGGGCTCATCACATTTTACCAAAAGGCAATATTCAGGCCTATTGGTGAGTTGCCAAGTTAACTTAGCGGTCTTTGGGCATCCATTTATTCGCTATTTTAATTCTTTTTGCTCCTTTTTGCCCAAGTAGTGTCCATGCATTGCCTCGAACTCAGAAGACCTAAAACTCATCGTTATTTATTAGTAATTGAGATAAACAAGAAACTTCAATAGAGGTTCACACAATCACAAAGTAGGTCACAAAAGAGGTATATGTCAAATTGGCTTACACTATTCAAAATTTCCTAAGTTCATATTAGGAGAAAGCTTTACATTTCCAATAAAACCAATAGGGAAAATTTTGGGTATTGTCATGTAAGGTTCAAGGTAAGGTTTTTACACAAGGCATCGACACTAAAGTCAAACAAGACAATCGGTTTGAAAATTTGCTTATCAAAACAAGATGCAAAGATTTCACATATCGTCTATGCTACTTCATTTGGCCTCATTGTAGTTGTATATTCATGTTTTTACGATTGTGAGAACTATTCAAGTCATCCGTATTGATAAAAACTGAGACTTAAATTTGTCTAAGAACAACCACATTTCAAGTACATACAAGAGGTGGTGAAAATTTATGAAAAAGTAAAAAAATTTCAGAAGGGTCAAAATCATTTTGCAATTTTTACCAGAAGGGATTCATAATATCAATAATCCAAAAAACACGGATAAAACACAATGTTAGAGAAGATCAAACTGAATATAAAGACAAAGCACACATAAACATAGTAGTCACACATAAAATGTGTGGGCCTCACCCCTGTCATTAATAAAAACATTTATCCTGAAATGCAAATAAAAAATATCCCGTTAATAAAAATAAATAAAGACAATGAGGGAGGCAAAGAGGGGATCCCTTTTAGGTAGTCACTTCATATTTCTAGGCATCAGTGCTTGGTGCCAAAGTTTGAGCTTGAGCATCAGTATCCTGAACTATCTTAGAAGCATACATAGGGTTAAGCTCATTAAGGGTGGTCACTTGTAAATCAAACCAAAAGGCTTGCACCACTACTTAGAAACTCCTAGTACATGACGGAATCTTTGGGTTTTGTGGAAGACTTGAAATGGGTCTCCGACCTGAAGATGTGTGGACTCTCCAGGCTTCCTGATCCTTTCCTTTGTCCTACATCCTACAAGATGTGGTAGATTTGTCTTTAGATACAGTTGCCTTTATATAGGATATGATCCTCTTTCCCTTGGTTATGAGTGGCACATTTTCACATGCCGTCTTAGGTTTTGTCATGTTTACAACTTCAATGCAAGGTTACAAAAACATTCTATGGATGCACATATCAGCACATATAGGTACACTCGCTGACTCGGTCAACGAATCGCCGGCATACCTTGGCAAATAAAGGTTAGTTTACTGAAAATTTTAGTGAAAAAATATATAGGGATTAGAAAAAGGGCAAAACAAATACTTACGGGAAACCACTCAGTGGATTGCCTTAAGTATTTGTTTTGCCCTTTTTCTTGTCTAGCTCGACCCAGCTTGGTGATTTTCCCAACGAGCCTATTAGAACCACCTTCTAAAATTCGAACCTACGATCCCAAAAAATATCATTAAAGTCTGCACAACTTAATAAAACTAATACCAATAGTAACTAAGAAAAATATCAAGAAACATTCCCTCATTTTGATCCCAAACCTACGGAATTTCAAAAATAAAAACATTATTATAAGATGCTTATGTTGATGATCACGTATACTTGTGTTTGCATCATTAGAAGATACAGGGAATTGGCTAAGTACGTGGAATGTACGATCATGTAAGAGGAATTCTAAGGCATAACATAATCTTGATACTTGAATAAAAAGGAAACATACTTCCTTTTTTAAACTCAACTCAAAGAGAGAACAAGATATTCAACTCAAAGATTAGATATTCAACACAAAGATTAGATACTCAACTTCTAAAATATGATAGTTGACTCAGTGAAGCACAGACAAATTCAAGATACTCAACTTAAGGTATTAAACTAGAAATACTCAACTCACAATACTTAACTGAACTCGTTTCAATATAAAGCAGTTTAAAACAAGTGCAATATCAACAAAACATGTTCAAAACATGAGATTAACTCAAGATAATGATATCATAAAACATATCATGCTCCCTCTCAAAGTCTACTTGTGCAATGCATGAATGAAGTCCCATAACTCCATTTATACTAAGAAGAACCCCTTGACGATTCTTAAAATTAATACTATGGGAGTTTCTCTAATCGGCAATCACCATTATGCGCCTAAGTAGTGATACAACGTCTCGCCCATGCTGCCAAAATTTTCCTATACTTTGTCATTGCATAGAACATCCTCAACCAAGTGGATCAACTGGCAAAACTTATGTGATCATCTGAAAAGTATGACCCGTTAATATCCATGATGTATACATGGTTTACATGGAGACTTGAGTTAATATGAACTCACATCCCCACATTGGTGTTCAATACTAATGCCAAAATATACTTTAGCTCCTACTTTTAAAATAACCTCTTTCCTCTTGGTTGAGATAATTTTCTCAACCCTTTTTAGGTTTTAAAGTTCCTCTTGGAATCAATGTTCCCTTTTCTTGTTCAAAACTCTTTTGGAACTCTTAATTTTCTCTTAAATGTGAAAACATTTATTAAATCTTACGAAATACTTAGTTCCCTTATATTACTTTGAAGGAAGATCTTCAAATATTTACTTTTTCCTTGACTTGTACTTTAAATCATTATAACAAAGTGAAATTTTTTGTGAAAGATTTTAGAGAACTTATACCTTTACTTTTACTTGATTCTTAAATTATATGCTTGACTCTTTAACTTTCCTTTAATTGAAGTGTGGATTCAAGGTTCATAATCTCATGTTTATGTATGATTTCATGCGTAATTATGAGCATGAACTAGTCAACTTGAGAACTGCATGTGACTCGTTAACTCAAGATTGTGCAACTTATAGGGTTCATGCGGAATTATGGACATGAACAATTCGACTTGAAGGTCTAGGTAACTAGTTGTAACTCATGTATATGACTCTTTATTCTATTATTTACTTCCTCAAAACATAGTTCAAATCAATGATGGATCTCAAAGAATTCACAAGTGAACTTAAAGGCTTTCTTGAACTCTACTCTCAACTCTCTCTTAAATGTGAGTTATGAATTTAAGAATTACGGTTCATGATATGAAGGATCTATGTGATATTGTTGACTTATGAATTCATTATCCTACCTCTCATTCTCACTTGCTTGAGTCTTGATACAAGTTACTAAAATTTGTAGAAGACTCCTCAAAAGGACTCTCTAAAGAGGTTCGAAAAAGTTTCAAAACTTAATCTTGAATCTACCTGGAAATTGAATTATTGTTTCAAGGTTATAATTCATGTTATTAATGATTTATATGTGTTTATAAGTATTTTAAAATGTTTAGAATCAAAGGAGTTAAGATAAGGGTGGCAGAGATAAGGGCTTGGGGCGTGCCGTGCGAGGGCATTACCTAGAAATTCTGTCGAACGTCCTTGCTCGTTTTCTCACCCAAACTCGCCTACAATAGGGCGGTTGCTTCCCAAATCACTTTGATTTGATTGCTTAACTTAATTACACTCTAATATACTGAAAAGAATACTCAAATTTCTCTGTTTGATCTCAACAAATCATCAAAACCCCAACACAAGAAGATTTAGAATGAACTTAAAGAACATCTTCCACGGACTCATCAAAAACTCAAATCTTTAAACTTTAAGAATGAAATTTAGCTGAAAAATAATACGATTGTCATGTGGGTCACAAAAACTATGAAATCTTACATACCTCTTAGGGATTAAACTCATGGCGAAAATCTACAACTAAACTCAAGAACGTCAATGAACGCCTTCATCCTGACATCTTTTCTCCTTTTTTCTCTTCTTGCATATTCTTAAACTCTCAACTAAAATCCTAAGAGTAATTTAGGATTATGAAACTGAACTTAAAAGGATTATAATCCTAAAATATGACTAAAATGAATTAAATCTTATTGGGTACAGAAATGATAAAAATACCCCTCACTATTTTTGGCTAATTTTCCTTAACTTGACAGCCTAACTTCAAATGGTAATATGTCACTCAGTTGAACTCAAAATTTAGAAAAATCAACGCATTTGGAAAGATTATTCAAATAAATTTTCCAATGGTATCTTGTAGCACACCTAACTCATCATGTGCTAGGAGTTATAGTCGTTTAAAGTTGACCCAAATAGATACTTACCTCTACAAATTTCAAATTTTGTTATTTCCAATTTAATTCTTTTTGAAACTCAAAGTGCTAAATCTAGTGAACTGAACTTAATACTTAAGAAATTTATAATTCTTTGGTGAAATATCGCTCACTACGATTAACAGATCAGATCTTAGTTTGAAAAACTTTTTTGGGTGTTACAATATCTCCCTCGTGACATCATTCGTCCTCGAATGATGACTGAACTCGGTATTGAATGGTTTGCTCTTACTAAGGTCTACGTCTAATGGTCTTCTCTTGCTATATTAAAGATCAAGTGAAATCTTTAAGTTTCAATTATATGCCCCTCTATAGGGAATCTCATCTCAAAATATTAATCTTTGCCACTACATTCAAGCTTAGAAATCTAACAACTCCGTGAACCTCTACGAATTAACTCCTTATGAAATTCTCAATACTTGACTTCATTTCGCATATTATAATCTCCACCTTTTGTCTAAAGAGAACATTTTAAATCTATAGACCTATTCCACATCTCTAACTGGTGTACATTCTCTTAATGCTCTTTTAACTCTTATGACTTAACCATACTTCACTGCCCTTATATGAATGTTTGGGCCTATCACTTCTACTACTCATACTTATTGCAGCAACATATCAATTCATCACCTACTCTATGTCAAGCCTACTAGTATCGATACTAACATCATCGCCATCATGTTTCCATTCTTTTGGATTATGAAACTCATCTTGAATTCAATCTTAATGTTGATAACTAAACCCGAATATCAATATGATTGCTCACCAACTATATAAACTCAAAAACACTCATCCACTAGGAGATTATCAGAAATAGTCAATCGTTACCTCTTAGCCTCAATGCTTATGATCACTATAAACTTTGACTTTCTAACATAATTATTATCAATATTTCACTATATATCAATTCTTAATTATTTCTATAACACTTTGAGTATTACGGGCTCTCTCTCAAAAATCATAAGCCTAGCTTTGTAACACTCTGAAAATTCAAGACGTGTCATAAAGACTACCATAAGTTTCATGAGGTCTAAGTACAATTTTTAAGTCCATTTTAATGAATTTAGGTCATTTAGGAACCTTAACAACCGAAACGTCCAAGAACATCCATGACATTCGGAAGTTGGTTCAAGGAGGTACTAGTATGTCTTAGCCTATTTGACTAACTTTTAGGAGTTGGAAATGTATGAAAATTGGTTAAAAAGGTAGCTAATAGGTGTTTGAATTGTTTCATGGTCAAAACCGTTGGGTATGACTCCCCAATGACCAACCATGGTCCCTTGAGGAGTACTCCTGCAAGTTGAGGCAACACTGCCTGAAGAAGTGCGCATCGACGAGATAGTCAATGGAACGTGGTGTGGACCGATGGGGCGTCGATGCAACCATTGTCCCATACTTATCCAATTTTAGAAAGACCCTCGCCTGCACAGTCTCTGAACTCATCGACTGAGTGCAGGGCGGATAAGGTAGGTCTGTAGACTCACAGAGGGCTCATCGGCGGGGTTCCGTCTGTGAAGAGGTGATTTTCCTGCACATTTAGTGTTAAGTAATTTAATTAATTAAGTGGTTTAGGGGTTAGTCACAGATTAAATGTAGACTAATTAACTAACTTAAACTCCCATATAAAGGCCCCAACAGCAACTAATCTAATGAGATCTCTCAATAAAAACTCTCTTCCTTCTCTCTTCTTTCTCTCACTATTTGAACTCACCATTGAAGACTAGCAAGGATATAGGTTCGGGGTCTGAAAAGGGGTGAATTCACCATAATTTCTTTATCAAATATTAAAAACTATGGGATCTAATTCACCTTTGAGACTCTTTCCTCAAAGGGTTCCCTCAAAATGGATTTCAAAAGTTGTGTTTTCTTATGGGTTTAATCTAATTAGGAAATTTAAGTTATGAATTGAATTTTTAATGGTTTAATTAGGTTATGTTGATTATATTAACATGTATTTTAACTTTACTTTGATAATTGTTCAATGGTTAGTATAATTGAAGAACATGATCCTCAACGCCTAACCCTAGGTTGTAATCTTGACCTATTTTGTATTGTGGTCATTCAATTGACTTGGCTATTTATTATATTACTATTTTATGGTGTTTTTATGAATAAATTAAGATGAATTATACGCCTATCGTGCTAGTTCATAAGATGTGATTTAGGTTATGAAGTATATTGTGAAATTGGCCTATGTATCTGGTCTTAAGCTATGATCCAGTGTTGAATTGTTTTATAAAGATGCAATTTGACTTATTATCTTTTTGGTTATGATTATGTGATGATTTTACTCCCCTAATTGTCTTGAGTTAATCTTTGATGTTAAGACCTTAATGATGAACTATGAAGAAGACTTGGTAAGGCTTAGAATCTCTATCTCTACATCCAATTGTGATTAATTGTGGTTAAGTCATGATATTATATTGGAGTATGCCTTGTATTAGGATTGATAGGGTGGTACGATATTGAATTGAAATGTCTTCATTATGGTTTTGAGGTTGTTAAGATGTAAAGGTTATAAGGGTGGTGATGTATACCAATGTGCCTTATTATGAAATGCTATGTAATGTGTTAACCTCACTTTTATGAATTGTGATGAAAGGACTTACACTCATGCAATTATTATTGAGATACTGATTATGATGATTATGCAAGGATATACCCTTTGACTTAAACTAATCTATGATTGATAAATAAAGGCGTAAAGACATTTCAAAAAGGGACTCTAGCTTAACACCGAGTGAACAAGATTAAGGAGTGTCCCTTCCCACATAGGGAAGGTAGGTACACTACATTATGCTTGATATGTAGACATAATGCATCGCGCATAAAGAGGGTCCCAACTATATCTCCTAGTTCCTAAAATATGTTGCCCCCATAGGATACTAAATAGTGGATCCACGTAGTTGCTATGTTTCATGTTCAGTACTACCTTGGAAAATAGTTTGCCTTTTTTTGGTGTAGGGTCTTATGACACTGGATTCTACGATAGCTCATGTGGTCTATGTCGGTTAGGAAAATATTTTCCCAAAAAGGTAAAATGAATTAAAGAACTTGAACTCTAACTAGGATAACCCAAGTGGTCTAGCTTAGTCTAGGCAGGGGTATGGGACTCTACCTTAGCATTGCACTAATTAGCCTTGACGGGAGTCTGAGGAGGATGGTCTTATATATGTTTATGTTATAATGATATATGATATGTATATGATGAACTTGCACATTGTTGATACTATATTTTGATTAGTTCACCTATGAGTATGCTATGGGTTATATTGTTAAGATAAGGTGAAATGTATCTCGAAATGTTATATTATGTGAAGTTGAGATTTGATTATGGTTTCTTGTTAAGATCACTTGATTGAGTAGGGTTATGGGTCTTTGCTTAGTCATTGCACTTGTTGACTTAATAATGATTCATGAGTAGATGTTTTGCCTAATATGATGTGATTAACTATTAACCATATTGGTGATGTCATTCCTTGATTGAAGGGTTGTTGTAATCATGGCTTAAAGTATGTTAGGATACATATTACTTGTTTGAGTAGTAAGCATGTTTGGTTGGTTATTATGAATTTCTTAGTTATGCATGAGACTTTTAAACTTGTAAACCCAGATGTGACAAGCTTAATCAATCACATTATGAATACTCAGGATCTTCTATATATTCACCCAATAAACTTGGCATTACTAACACAATGAAACATTATCACCCCTTTTTAATTAAGGTATATTCTAACTCATATTGACTTGGAATACCTACACCACCTCTTATCTTGAGCTCTTTACAACTCTTCACTTCTTAGTCTAACACAAGGGAAACTTTTCATTAATAATTTATTAGGTTTGTGACTATAGAAGCAAAACTTGTCAAAACACCATCTCTCTTACTTAGATCACTAAACCTCTGCATACTTTCATGACATCATAACTCATGTTACTGTCTCAGATACAAATCATACCCAAGCTCTAAACATACTTTATCGTAAGGATAGCTTCTGAAACAAAGCTTAGAGAAGAGATTACAATTCAATTTTTAGCTCAAACGCACGATTTATATGAAGATAAGGGCATTCTCTAAAACTAAACACTTAACTTACTCTTGGACTTCTCTCAAGCCCCTCTGGAGTCTTATGACTTTCTGAAGACTTTTTTCAATAACAAATCATCGATAAGGATCTTTAAACTTAAATTTTCAACCACCTCTAGTAGGATGGGTAGTCAAATGAGTAAGAGAATGCACGAGTTAGAATAGATCTCTATGACTTAGTTCATTTGCACGATTAAGAGTATGAAAGAAAGGAACTTTTCTTAAATTCCTATAGTACCTCATTCATAGAAGTGGGGCCCTCAAAACCATAAATAAGATCCTATTGATACGCCTTCATAGACATCCTAGGGAACTTCAACTTCGTGCTCTGATACCAAATTTTTCACGACCCAAATCTACACCTTGGACATAGCCGACACTCAAAGACCATTGTTGGTCCCCAAAAGAACCTTCATCCTAGCTGACTACAAGTGGAAGACATACTTAAGCATACAGAGCTTAAAAACTGAATAAATATTCATGAACTAAAATACAAAGCATTAATTTAAATGAAAATTTCAAATAAAAATAAATTATTCAACTCGCCATATAATAGGCAACTTTAGCCTTTAAACATTTAATAAAGTAAATGAAATGTACAAACTTCTTAACCAAACTGACTATACTTGAAGCCACTAAATGATGATGATGAAAGTCGAGACAACACCCACGACTTCTTGACTAAACAGAAAAGTAAATGAAAATCTCTGGAAGCAAAGAGGTTCACCATAGCTAACTCGAACTATCAGATTTATCAATGAAGCTTGTGTTGATGATCCTGTATACATGTGTTTTCATCATGAAAAGATGCAGTCAAATTGGCTAAGTACGTGGAATGTACGAGCACGTAAGGGGAATTCTAAGGCATAACATAAGTTTGATACTTAAAAAAAGGAAACATACTTACCCAATTTCAACTTAACTCAAATCCAGGATAATACTTTCAACTTAAAGATTAGATATTCAACTCAAAGATTAGATAATCAACTTCAAAGATATGATACTTGATTCAGTGAAGCACTAACAAACTAAAGATACTCAACTTAAAGTACTCAACTCGAAATACTTAACTCAGAACACTTAACTGAGCAAATTTCAATACAAAGCAGTTTAAAACAAGTGCAATATAAAGAAAAGTTGTTTAAAATATGATATTAACTCAGGATAATGACATGATAAAAACATATCATTTTCCCTCTGAAAATTTGCTCGTGCAATACATGAACGAAGTTCCATACCTCCATTCATACTAAGAAGAACCCCTTGAGGATTCATGAATTTCATACCGTGGGAGTTTTCCTAACTAACAACCACCACTATGAGCCTAAGTGGTGATACAACGTCTCTCCCACACCATCAGAATTGTCTTATACATTGCCATCACATAGAACATCCTCAACCTAGTGGATCCACTTGCTAAACTTATACGATCATCTAAAAAGTATGACATGTTAATACCCATGATAGATACATGGTTTACAAGGAAACTTGAGTTAATATGAACTCTCAACCCCACATTGTGCTCAATACTACTCTCAAAATATACTTTAGCTCATGCTTTTTAATTAATCTATTTCCTCTAGTTTGAGTTAATTTGATAAACACTTTGTTAGATTTAAAAAACCCATCTTGGAATCAATGTTCCCTTTTATTGTTCAAAACTCTTTTGGACCTCTTAGGTTTCTCTTAACTTATATGTAAAAGCATTTATAAACTCTTAGGTAATACTTAGTTCCTTTATATTAATTTTAGAAAAGATATTCAACTCTTTACTCTTTACTTGACTTCAACTATAAGTCATTAAAACAAAGTGAATATTTTTGTGAAACACTTTAGAAAAATTCATAACTTTGCTTTGTCTTGCTTTATAATTTCTAAACTTGAATCTTAACTTTCCTTGAACTGAAATATGTTTTCAAGGTTCATGATCTAATGTTTATTCACTATTGTCAACTTGGAGGGTTCATGCAGAATTATGAGCATGAACTACTCAACTCGAGAACTGAAAAGTACTTCTTAACTCAAGATTGTTCGACTTATAGGGTTCATGCAAAATTATGGACATGAACAAATCAACTTGAAAGTATAAGTAACCAGATGGCACTCATGTATATGACTCTCTCATTATCTTATTTACTTCCTTAAAACATAGTTCAAAACTATGATGGATTTCAAAGAGTTCACAATAGAACTTAAAGGATTTCTTGAACTCTACTATTAACACTCTCTTGAATGTGAATAATGAAGTCAAGAGTTACGATTAATGATATGAAGGATATAAGTTATATTGTAGACTTATGAATACATTCTCCACACTCTCATGCTCACTCACTTGAGTCTTGAAACAAGTGACTAGAAGTTGTAGAAGACTCCTCAAAAGGACTCGAAGGGACTCTCTCAAAAGGTTCCGAGGAACTCTCAAAACATAATCTTGACTTTACGTTAAATTTGAATTATTGTTTCAAGGTTATGTTTCATGTTGTGAATGATTTATAACTTTTTAGAAGTAGTTTAAAGTGTTTAGAATCAAAAGGAGTTAAGGTACCCTTTAAATGAGCTCAAACGAAGAAACCAGGGGCAAATTGGATGAGGCAGGTGACCTTGGGACTATTCACAGCGCGGGACTCCAATCCTTAGAGTACATAGAAGGTTTTGTAGCATTCCTTGCCAGGCCCTAACCCAGAAATTCTGTCAAATGTCGTTGCTCATTTTCTTACCTTAACTCGCCTAAAATCTAACGGTGTCTTCCTCAATCACTCGGATTTGATTATTTAACTTAATTACACCCTAGTATACTGAAAACAACACTCAAATTTCTCTATTTGATCTCAATAAATCATCAAAAAACCAACACAACAAGATTTAGAATGAACATCAAGAATACCTTTCAAGGACTCATCAAGATCTCAAATCATTAAACTTAAAGAATGACATTTTGCTGAAAAATAACATTGGCGTGTGCGTGAACTAACCCAACACTATGGAAGCTTCAATACCTCTAAGGAAATTAACACATGGTGTAATATCCGCAACTAAACTCAAGAATGTCAATGAATGCCTTTATTCTTTCATCTTTTCCCCTCGTTTCTCTTGTTTTCTCTTCTTGCCTCTTCTTGAACTCTTAATTAAAACTCTAAGAATAATTTATGATTATGATACTGAATCTAAAAGGATTATAACCCTAAAATATGACTAAAAATGAATTAAATCTCATTGGGAAAAGAAAGGACCAAAATACCCCTCACTATTTTTGGCTAAATTTCCTTAAATGGATAGTCTAACTTCAAAAGGTCATATCTCACTCATTTGAACTTGAAATATATAAAACTCGGGGCCATGGAAAGATAACTCAAATATATTTCCTATGATATGTTTTAGCACACCTAAATCATCTTGTTTTAGGAGTTATGGTCGTTTGAAATTTACCCAAAACTCATACTTAACTTAAGTCTCCAAATTTTAAATTTTGCTATTTCCATTGTTATTCTTTTTGAAACTAAAGGTGCTAAATTTAGTGAACTGACCTTAATACTTAAGAAATCTGAATTCTTTGGTGAAATCTCACTCAATATGATCAAAGGCACAAGTCTTAGTTCGAAATTCTTTTTGGGGTGTTACAAGATTTAATCATGTCTCGAAGCATACAAATTTCATCAGAGAGGCTCAACACTCAACTAATCGATAAGATTAATGTGAATGATTACATCATTGATAAAAGAATCTAGGGGTTTTGGAGAACCAACTTTTTAAATTGATTAACAAATGTTGAAATTCTAGGCGGAAATGTAATATAACTTCGAGCACTATTCAACCAATGAATATTCTTGTAAAATGCAAGAGTATTAAAATTACTACTTTTCTATAACTTTGCGAGGTTAGAAAGCAAGAAAAAGTGAAGGAGTTCATGTTCTAGGACTTTTAACCATTACAATCTATGTCGTTCGCACCCGCTCGGCAACGTTAGTTGCGCTGGAAGATAAATTTGGCGAGTGTCCAAGTAATCACTTGGCTCAATGAGTTTTACAGGACTTTCAATCAACTTAAATATCTAAACGACGGGCTTAGTCGAGTGCGAAGAATAAGTCGGCAACACATTAAATGACAAGTTTACTCGCCAAACTGTTCTATCCAAACTCTATCTTCCTTAAGACCAGCACCACTAACACACCATTATTTATATAAGTGAACTAATACATTTAAAACCTGGGTTTCCTCCCAAGAGGCTCCTTGTTTATAGTCATGCCACGACTCTCATTATTAATCTTGAACAGTGGGTTAGAGATGAGACATCACGTGGACCATTTGTATCTCTACTAATTATATTGATATGAATTGGAAAGCAATTATCTCATTTATCCTTGAGACACCTTCTTATATCTCATTCAACACCTTGTCATGACTATCCACTTTTTGAAGAATGAGTGCAAGTATCTCTGCTATTTATCCACCCTCACCCATTTTAATTTTTACATGCTTGCAAGGGGAGGTACCTTGGTCATTACTATTGTTAGTTGTTCCTAATTCTACAATTTTCTTTGTTACTAGATCCAGCTGGGTTAACAGTATTTTCAAAATATGATTCTTTTTCAGTATCCTCATTGGATCTGGCAAGATTATCGAAGAGTTGGGTTCCTATCACACAGGGAAGTTCTGAGAGAAATATTCTGTCAACCATTTTTTTGTTTTTTAGACCAAGTGTTTTATAGAAGCACTCCAATAGACCTTTTCCTAAGATTCCATGAGATGGGTGTTGAAAGAAAATTTCCTTATATTTTGCCCATAACTCATGGATTGACTCATCCTCCGATTGTCTGAGTTTAGCGATTTCTCCCCCGAGCAAGCCAAAAACACATAAATAAGCTTGTATTTGCAACTACAAATTCATTAGATTCATCAACAACTACTAAAAACATCATAATTAAACGAAAGTAATCTATAAGCTAGAAAGACTTTACAACAATATTAACCCATATTCACAAAATCACACACCATTAATTAGGTTTTTATGTAGGCATAAACAAGAGCTAGAAATTTATACCAAATTGAGCTGGCATTTAAGTGGGTATGTATATTTGTGTCTAGTCACAACCAAAGGATGAAAAAATCAAAAGATCGAAGTCAAAATCGTTGAAATTGAAACCCTATTGGTATTCAAGTTCTTCTCCCAATAGCCCTCTAAGTTGAATCTTAAAAACTAAGATAAAAACATGAAAAATATGAACATTATGTATTCTAACAATAAAATTTCGATATGAAAGATAAAACACTAACTATTTATAATTTTCACAGAATGGTGCTGCATCAGGACGCTCAGCGGCATTAGTTGGAATCGTCGAACAAATCGGTGATTCACCGTTTAATCACTTCATTGCTATCTTATGTGTATTCAAGCATCTATGTGTTTTGCATCAATGGGGGGTGAGGCACTACTTCGCGCAACTTTTCGGCAATGTGTCGACTGCTCCTTTCTACTGCCAATTTGATCCTTTCCTTCAAGGCTCAACACACTAGAACAAAAGGCGACCTTCAAACCTATTGATGAGTCTGCAAGTTGACTCATCGATATTTAGGCCTCCATTTCCTTTTTGCCATGTACTGTCCATGTGTTATCTCAAACTCAAAATACCTGAAACATTGTAATTCATTAGTAATTGAGTTAAAACAAGAAAGAAAGAACATTATTTCTATCAAAATATAGCCTTAAATGAGACCAATCTAGGGATTCATCATGTTACAATACCTCACCCTAGGGATTATTCATCCTCAAATGATGGTTAAACGTAGTATGGAAAGGAGAAAGAGTTACACTTACTATAGTTTTTACTTCTGAATTAGCTTACTAACATAGGAAGAACTTATGAGAGTTTTGAATCAACGCCTATGATACTTAATTTACGAATGATATGTGTGTAAACATGGTCACGTTGTAACTGAGAGTATATGACATGAAACTAGGGTATCTCAGTACTATGTAATTATCGAGTAGGACTACTATTCCATTGGAGATACAACTTTTAGCTTCCACGTCTCTATTTAGCCTTGGACACAATATGGTAAGAAGTAACATGCAATTAGATCTAGAAACATAAGTGCTTATAACAATAGGTTCATATCATGAGGTTGATATCCATAATTTTATGGAGCAAGATTCATAACAATGAGATATGAACTTTTTCCATTATTTTAGGAACTAAATATAGATGTGAATCTATCTGACTTGTATGTGTTGACACACAATTTTGGAATAATATTTTAAAAATTCATAACTTTTAAGCTTTAATTATTTGATAGTTCAAAATAATTTTTTTAATCATCAAAATTTAGAATTTTTTATTTGGTAATTTAAGATTACATTTTTACATGTCATTAGTATGTTTATTATATATATATTTTTATATTCATTTTATTTGTTAATATTTATTTTTAATATTATGTACAATCTAAAAGATCTTTAAATATAATGAGTGAGTTTTGCATATGCAAGTTAACCAAAAAGTTTGAACTACAATTCCGAGCTCATAATTTAAGCTTAATGACTAACAATTCACTATTTTTTAAGTAACAATTTGGTCAAAAGTCAAGGGTGGTGAGTTTATTTTTTGGTGGGAAAAAATTTCAGATTTTGGCCAAAAAATAAATAAATAAAGGAAAAAATAAGTTGTCTTATAAAAATTAGTCTTGAAAGTCTGTCTTCTCCGGCTAATGAATTGCCACCCTTCTGCATTATATTCAGACTCCAACAACCACTATTTCTCCACCACGAACAATACCACAACACCCGCATTTCTCCAGTGAATAACCACCAGAACCCCACCTCCGTTCTACCATTTTTCCAGCAACTAAACAGCCTCCTCCAACCCTCTGGAGAACCACCCAAAACGGACCCATTTTTGCTCTTCATCTCCAACAAAAACCCCACCCATCACCAACAGCAAAACCTCACTCAAACAGACCCCAAACACCATCTCTATTTTCTTTATGGTTGACCAGCAAAACAACACCAAACTCCTTCTTTCCAGAGAAAAGCAGCCACAAATAAACCCAAAGTTGCCGGAAAACAACCTCTAAAATCACAGCAATAACACTACCACACCACCGCCACCCAAACCCACATAACACCCATTGTTTTAAAGAAACCAGCCACCAAATGCTGCCAACCCATTCCCCTTTCCCGTCTTTTCGATTTTATGTTTTTTTCTGACCAAAAGAACTCCGGCAATCGAAGCTACTACACGTCCGAGAGACCTCAAAGGTAACTAAGATCTGTTTTACATTTTTTGAATCATAATTCCATCTCCATTTTTGAAGATGAAGATTGTTTTGTCATCCTTATAATTACTGTGGTTTGTTTTAATTTGAGTCATGTATTTATTTATTTTTTATTTTTTTTTGGCATTCTTGGTTCATTATTTCTGATATAAATTGAGTGACTAGTGTTAGATTATTAGTTTAATTTATTTGTTGTCAACTTGTCATCGGCTTATATAGAGTATTTTATTATTATTTTTTATGCGTTATTTTAGAAGATTTATCATTATTTATCTGATACTTGAGATACGATTGATATTTATATATTTATTTATTTATTTTATTTTTTTAAATTTATTATGCATTTGATCCAGTTATCTAGTTTTACATATATTTGCTTTAATATTGTTATATTGCCATTTATATTTAGCTATATATGAATTTTGTTTGGAGTTATTTTCTAATTTCCAGCAACTATTATTATTATTATTATCATTATCATTATTATTATTATTATTATTATTATTATTATTATTATTGGTTTGATTTTTTAGCGTCCAGTGGCCCAGTTCTATACTTTTCATTAATTGTATTTTATTTTGTAATTAATTAAATCATTTTCATAGTCATTAATGATACATTTTGATGTTATTGTTTATTTTATTTTATTCTCTTATAAAATTAGATAGGAAATTGCAATACTTTGCTATTATGGTTATTTGCTTTATTTATCCATTGTTCATCTTATTTTATCGAGAAGGTTCCCCACTGATTGAATGCATATTTTTTTGGGAGAATTTGTGTACTTGTCAGTGGCTAGGTTGTTATTTAGTTATTATTACCGTTAGGGGTGGCATAAAAACCGGAAAACCGAAACACCGAATCGAATCGAAATTTTTTAGAATTTCGGTTTCGGTATTTCGGTTTTTGGTTCTGTATTCGATTTAATTTTTTATATTTTCAGTATTTCGGTTCGGTTTTCGGTACATATTGCTTTGGAATTCGGTATTTCGGCTTAAACCGAAATATTATATTATGATTTATAAATTAAATTATATTTAATAATTATTAATATTAAATAATTTTTTTTAAAAAAATAAGAAACCCTAAGTTGAAATATCAAAGCTCATTAAGTTGAAATATCAAAGCCCATTAAGTTGAAAAATCAAAATAAAAAATTGAAAAAATTGTTAAGTTTAAAATTTTAAAAAGCCCACTAAACAGGCCCATTAAAAAACCAAAATAAAAAACCGAACCGAATTAACAAAAACCGAACCGAACCGAAATATTTCGGTTCGGTATTCGGTACGCAATTTACAAAAACCGAAAAAAAACCAAACCGAACTGAAATACCGAATGCCCACTCCTAATTACCGTGCTATTGTGTTGTTATTATTTGGATATTGTATCTTAGTATATAATATTATATTTATTTTGTTTAAATTGGCCTATGAGAAAAATTTTCCATCGCTTTTGGAGGCCTCTTCATTTTAAAAGACGAAAAAATTAGTTAAATTTATATTATTTACTTGTTAAAATGGCCGATTAAGAAATTGTCATCAATTTCCAAGACATCCCATGTTAATAAGAAGGGTTTTTCTTTTTATGTTTTTATTTGAGTTGTTAATTTTATCTATATTTATTTAGTTATCTCTTTTACTAAGTGTCTTTACAGGTACACCGACTTGTTTTCCATCGAAGCTATTCGAATAAAATTTGAATTGTAATTTTAGTTATTATTGTGTAATTTATTGGCGGTAGACAAACTTAGACCATTTTTTTTATTATTGTTTTATTTTATTATTTATGTATATTGCATGCCTACTATACTTGGTTATAGTTTTATTTATTCCTCAATTTGAAAAATTAATTCAGTCGGGACCCATAATTATGGATTTCGAAGGGTGTCTAACACCTTCCCTTTAGAATAACATGAACTCTTACCTAGAATTTAATGGTTTCATGGATATTTAATTGATTTCCTCGTTTTTTTTCTAAAATTAGGTTACGACTCTTTTAAAATTCGTGTTTTATTTAGATTCATTAAACTTGAGTTAATTGATTATTTTTGAGTCATCACGATATTTTGCCCTATTTAAATAGAATGGAGATATAAAACAAAATTTTGACTCTACTGGAGATATAAGGGTTCTAACCATTATAAGTTCATTTTTTCAAATTGAGGAAAAATTTCTTTTATTTTGTCATATCTTGTATCTTGTATATTTTGTTGGGTTTTTGTATATTATAGTTGTAATTTATTAATTTTCTTTTTAATTTTATATATGTTGACATTGCATCATGATATATTTCGGTATTGGCCTTTTTATTTCCTACTTAAAGGATGATTCGGCGGGTTCACAGTCATTCGTTAACCAAACTTTTCTTGGGGGACCCTGGCGAATATAGTTGACTATTTAATAATCAACAGTCGTTATATGTTCCAGCCAAGTAGTCCACTTGGGTCACCTATCCACTGTTAAAAAATCACTCTTTGTCAAATTAGTGTTGAGCAAAATCCAAATATAAAACTCAGTGCATCGGCCTAAAATGACCCAATACCCAAGGTGTGTTAGGTCCAGTAAGAAGACAACCTTGTGTCCAAAATGGTCTCCTGCCTGAACGGACGGTCCTATTTATATGTTTAAATTTGAAGGATGTATACATTGTTTGAACAAACCATTGTCTATTGGGGTTATGATTTTGTTTTAAATGTTTACTTTAGTCAATTTAGGATCCTCGCAAGGTATTATTTCACCCAAAAGGTGTTGGCACTCGGAGAAGACAAGAATTCAAGAGAAAGTACTTTTCTCTAAGGCTTAGTTTAGGATGATATCCCGCGTGGAATTGATTATTTGTATTTGTTTTTTGTCTTTCTCTTTCTTTCTATTTTGTAGTCCTATTTGATTTATTCATAAATTTTGTACTAAGTGTTTTACAGGACAATGAAATGTCGTCAAATGCGTAATATATCTTTCAGATCGATAGGCCTACTCTTGGCACTAAATGATCACATATTTATATAGGATGAGCAATAACTATTTGTATGTTATGTGAACAATTGAGTTTTTTTTCAATTAAAAAACAATGCTTATGTGTTTAACTTATTCTCGCTGTGATATTTTACATTATCTATTATGAGCACGAACTAACACTTTTACCTTTTGAATTTTCCTTCTTTTTAAGAGGGGTTGATTTATGTCAAATTTGAAAGTCATTGTTTCTCTGAAGTTGCAAGGATGATGAAGACTCACTAAATTCGTGTATTTGTACTGACCAAGACATTAATTTCAAGTTAAAAAGATAAACCAGGGGAGTCTTTGACTATAAGGTCAAACTCATTTATTTTTTATTGTTTTGCATGTTTTCCCTTTTTTCACACATTTCTCATTTTCTTTTTGTAGGAAAAGCATCCCCGACATTAGTCGGCGATGGTCATAACAATACATAATTCTTGTGGATAATTGAGAAGACACAATTCCAAGAAACAAAAAGAAAAAGAGAACACAACAAGTGGTTATTGTAAAACTAAAATAAAATGGAAGATCGTATTAAACAAGCAATACAAAAGTCAACAGTTAAGAGGATACAAGGAATCGCTCCGAGTTTTTCTAAATTTTAAAATAATTTTATGTCTCATCTTCGATGAACTACGCGATTCTGATTATCATCTTGGCGAGATACTCAGGCAGCCCTTCTAGGGTTTGGTATTTTCTCTTTAAATTTTTATAAAAAAAGAGAAGTAAAATAGTTTGTTAATATTTTCAATGACATAGATCTGCACGAAGTAAGCAAATTTGATTCTCATTTTGATTAGATACGTAGACAACCCTTCTTGGGTTTGATATTTTTTTTCTTCAAAAGTAACAAAATAAAATAAAATACTTTGTGCATATTTTCAAAGTCATAGATGTACAAATTACGCGAACTTGATTCTCATCTTGGTAAGATACATAGGTAACTCATCTTGATTTGTATTCATTCATTTAAATTTAAAAAAAAAAGAAGAGTCAAAAGGTTTGTGCATATTTTGAAAGGCATAAACTGCATGAACTATACACACCTGATTCTCATCTTAATGAGATACGTAGGCAACCCTTCTTGGTTTTGGTATTCATTCTTTAAAAAAATTATTAAAAACTGTGTATATATCGTCGGAGTCACGTCTTCAACTCAATTGGGATCAATGCAGTTACGAGTGTGTAAAAATATTTGATATGACAGAGAGGATTGACTTTGTGGTACACTGTAGATTCTTTTGGTATGTGTCATTTATACTTTTGTGATGCTTGAAAATTATCTTGCATGCATTCATGATATGAATAAAATAAACCTTATGTTTCATGTGCATTGTGTGGTGAGCTTTTAAATCAAAATTCAATTGTATCGCCATGTTGATCTAGAACTTGGCTTGAATATCATCGACGAGAAATCTTGAGTAGTGTTTAGTTTGAGAAAGGATTGTAGGATTTTTTTTTACTTGATTGTGCCTTTCAAAGCCTATCAAATGGCATTACTCCGTAGTTTTTCCACTTTGAGCATGAAACCTTTCTTTAAAAAATCACATTTTAGTCATTACCCTTTTGAGTGCTTACATGCATCATTCCTCGCTTGGCCCAACCTTTTTGAGTGTACCAAGAATATGCAAATTATAAGAAAAGATCCATGTTTAAAATTTCTAAAAGCAAAGATATCGAGTCTCTCAAAGTCAAGGAAGCAAAAACGACCTCTAGAGAAAGAAAAAAGGAAAGAAAGAGAAGTTAAAAGAAATAAAGAAAGACAAAAATACCCCTACAAGGTGTGTTACAGACAAGAAAAAAATCATCCAACAAAAGAGGAGAAAAATTCAAAACGAAGGAGTGAGATAAAAGAAAAACACCAAGAGATAAGGACTCAAAATAAATTGAAACTAAGGGGGGGGGGAATAAATAAGGGAAAAGCTCCAAAAATGAGAATTCAAAAGATGTCGAAAAGGGGGGAGGCCAATGAAGACGATATAATGTCAAAGACTAGTCAATCATTAAGGAAACAAATTCAGTGTGATGCTCAAGGAGGAATTACGTCACTCTTACACCAAATAAATATCCTACCCATCTTTAAATTTTCGTTACCACTCAATGACAAGACCTACATGATCTCATTCCAAATGTTCTCACATTAGCAGAGATTTATATAAGGGCCAAACATATGTTATCACAGTTTAATATATTGAAAATTTTGTGAGTGCAAGTGCACTTTAAAAATTATCGTAAATTAAATGTTTCAAATATGTGTGAAATAAGACTAGTCTTTGTCATGAGGGCACTTGAAAAATGAGTATTGATATAATTCAAAACTTGTGTTTGAAGTAAGATGAACGGATCTTGATGATCCTTGAGTATGTTAGAGGTACCACTTGAAGCTATAGAATTACCTTGAATTGATTCTCAATTAGAAAAAGAGAAACATAATGAGAATGAGGACATGTAATCCTAATTGTTTGTACAAATAGTAGTCAATATTTGACTATCTCATCGCATTCTTTATTTTTTCAGAAAAAAAAGGTGAGCAAGCAACCACTCTTTAATACATTTTAAAAATTTTTAGAGTCTTTTTATTTTAAAAAGGAAAAAAAAGAAAAGAAGAAGAAGAAGAAGTTTCCTTTATGAGGTGTTTATTGTAAAAAGTGTCACTATGTTAATTTGTATGTGAGAGTCCTGTTTTACTTCATATGGTTGTCCGTCCCAAAAATGTGATATATCTTATCTTTAAGCTTTGAATATAATAAGGAATATCAATTTTATATTTAATAATGTTCATATTGTGCATTTTCTAGTGATAAACTATCATATTCTTTGTAGTATTCATCATCTAGATGATTGGAACTACATTTGACTTGATTCCTAACTCAACAAAATATGTAGGCGCCACAATGAATCGGTTATACAGCAGTTTGATTTTTTTTGTTTATCCTTGTAATAAACATTGTGACAGAATTTTTGAGAATATATCAAAAATTTACAATAAAGGTGATATCTCCAGCAAGTCAAGGTAGGAGATCATTATGAGAATTGCTAAGAATTTTAAATGGGACAAAATTTTCGCGAAGGAACTCAAAAATTGCATTAACTACTGTGAGAAGCTTGATAGCAACTTCAATAATCCTTTAGCATCTAAAGATCACAGTCAACTTGAAAATCTTCAGCGTTGTCATGACAAGCCAACAACTCCTCGTAAAATCCCCAACAAACATGAGTTCTAAAGAAGATAAAGTGTTTAAGAGCAAAATGATGATTATTTACTTGTGTCACAGTGAAAGACACTTTGTACACATACTTTTGTAAATCTTTCCTTAAAGTTTCATAATCATGTCGCTAGCTAAAGAGACATTGTGTCTTCTAATTGTTCCTTTTCGAATACAGGAACGACTGAAAGCATTGAGACGATGAAACTTTCAAGATAATCATCGAGTCATCCACCTAGTTACATTTGAACAATCACCAAGCAATCGACGTTGTAGAGTGAAAAATCATTGGGTCATTCATCATTTACATTTTCATTAAAAAAAATTATTTGCCGAGAGGTCCATTGCATTTTTTATTTGCTGAGAAGGTCATTGCATTTTTATTTGGCAAGAGAGCCATTGCATTTTTTATTTACAAAAAAAGTCATGCATTTTTCATTTAGAGTCATTAAATTTTTCATTCGCCAAGAAGGCCATTGCATTTAAGAAACATCTATTCAGAGGTGAAGGATGTGCACCTTTTCTTTTTAATGTTCAAGTCGGTAGAAACTTTTGTTGAAATATATTTGCATTTAATTCGCATCTATTCGGTGGTGAAGGATGTGCACCATATATTTTCAACGTTCAAGTCAGTAGAAGCTTTCTTTGAAAGATATTTGCATTTTAGTCGCTCTATTCTGTGCTGAAGGATGTGCAACATAAATTTTGAATGTTCGAGTCTGTAGAAACTTGCGTTGAAAGATATTTGTATTTCAGTTCCATCTATTCGATGGTGAAGGATGTGCACTACATCTTTTCAACGTTCAAGTCGGTGGAAACTTGCATTGAAAGATTTTTGCATTTAAGTTGCGTCTATTCGGAGGTGAAGGATGTGCCTTCTATCTTTTCAACATCCAAGTCGGTAAAAACTTGCTTAGAAAGATATTTATGTTTAAGTCGCATCTATTCAATGGTGAAGGATGTGCTCCATATCTTTTAAAGGTTCAAGTTGATGGAAAATTGCGTTGAAAGATATTTGATTTTAAAACGCATCTATTCGTTAGTAGAGGAAGTGCACCATATCTTTTCAATGTTCAAGTTGGTATAAACTTACCTTGAAATAGATTTGCATTTAAATCACATCTACTCGGTGGTGAAGGATGTGCACCATATCTTTTCAATGTTCAAGTCGGTGGAAACTTGTGTTAAAAGATATTTGTATTTAAGTCGCATCTATTTGTTTGTGAAGGATGTGCACCATATCTTTTCAACGTTTGAGTTGATAGAAACTTGCATTGAAAGATATTTGCATCTAAATCGCATCTTTTATGTGGTGAAGGATGTGCACCATATCTTTTCAACTTTTCAGTCGGTGGAGGCTTGCGTTGAAAAATATTTGCATTTAAGTCGCATCTATTTAGAGGTGAATGATGTGTATCCTATCTTTTCAACGTTCAAGTCGATGGAAACTTGCGTTGAAAGATATTTGCACTTAAGTCACATTAATTTGGTGGTGAAGTATGTGCACCATATTTTTTCAACATTCAACTAGGTGAAAACTTGTGTTGAAAGATATTTGCATTTAAGTCGCATTTATTCGTAGGTGAATGATGTGCATCCTATCTTTTCAACGCTTAAGTGGGTGGAAACTTGCGTTGAAAAATATTTATATTTAAGTCGCATCTATTCAAAGGTGAAAGATGTGCACCCTATCTTTTCAACTTACAAGTCGGTTAAAACTTGAGTTGAAAGATATTTTCATTTATAGCATCTATTCGGAGGTGAATGGTGTTCACCCTATCTTTTCAATTTTAAAGTCGGTGGAAACTTGCGTTGAAAGATATTTGCATTTATGTCGCTTCAATTTGGAGGTGAACGATGCACACCCTATCTATTCCAAGTTTAGGTTGGAGTAGACTTGCATAGAAAGAATTTCTATTCCTCTTACCGATGGATATACATTCAAAATCCTATTGATGGATAATCTTTTTCATTTGTCCTATTGATAGACACATATTCAAAATTCTACTGATGGATTATCTTCTTTCATTTGTCCTACCAATGGACATACACTCAAAATCCTACCGATGAATTACTTTTTTTTTCATTCTTCCTACCAATGGACATACTTTTGGATCCTACCGATGGATCAACTCTTTATTCATCCTAGCGATGGATTATATTTTATTTTCATTTGTCTTACAGATGATCATACACTCAAAATCCTATCGATAAATCATCATTTTTCATTTATCCTAGTGATGAACATCCTCCTATCGATGTACATGTGTTTATGTCCTACCAATAGATCTTCTTCATTTGTCCTACTCATGGATCTACATTCAGATCTTACCGATGGATCATTTTCATTTATCCTATCGATGTACATGCATTTTTATCCTACCAATGAATCCTCTTGATTTGTCGTATTGTAAAAATGCCTTATTCGTTTTTTCCCTATAATTTTGTTTCTACTGATGAGTCTCATGGTTGTTTTTTGAGAACATCCAAGATTATACATTATTAGTGGAGCCACATGTGCAGACTACTTCAACAAGAACACAATATATCGTGAGACTTTTTGGAGGCAAGTCGTGGATCGACTTTAACCACATTTAAACTATACTTTTATATAAACGTCATGTGTTCGGTCAAAATCGGATTTGTCAATTTTCGTTTTTCACGACTTATTTCATCAATCATATCCAACGAAAGGGACAACATTTGACACTAAATTTTGACCTGACATTATAAAAATTCGTAACTTTTAATTTTTATTTATTTGATTGTTCAAAATGCTTTTTTAATCATCATAATTTAGAATTTTGTATTTGTTAATTTAAAAATACAGTTTTACATGTCATAAGTTACGTTTATTATATATATTTTTAAATATTCATTTTATTTGTTATATTTATTAATATTTATTTTTTATATTTTGTATAGTCTAAAAAATCTTTTAAATAATACTAGTGAGTTTTACGTATGCAAATTAATCAATATGTTTGGACCACAATCTCAACCCCATAATTTGAACCCAATGAATTCACTATTGAAGTAACAATTAGGTCAAAAGTCAATGGTGGTGAATTAATTTTTGTGCAGGGAAAAATTCAGATTTTGGCAAAAAACGTAAAGAAAAAAATAAATTGTGTTTGAAGAAATAGCCTTCAAATGCTTTGCCTTCTCTGGCTAATGAACTACCAGAACGGGCAGTCACCACCCACCACAAACGGTCCCCATTATCCATTATATTCAGACCCCAAAAACCACTGTTTCTCCACCACGAACAACACCACACAAACCTCATTTCTCAAGAGAACAACCATCAGAACCCAACCTCTGTTCCCCTCATTTTGCAGTTGAACATTCCTATGTTTGAATGTCTTTGAGTATCATTGATTACTTCCTCACTTAGTAAGTTTGACTATCTTTGAGTATATGATTTTATGAATAGTTGGTTTAAATTTGTATTTTTTGGTTTCTCACTATTTTTTTTGCTCGTACCTGCAGCTGTATTTAAACAAACTTTGTTATGGGTTTTTTGGAGTTTTCCATCATCTCCTTCTAGTTCTGGCTGTTTACCGTCTGCCGAACGACGTAGCTCCGCATGTTTATAGTTATGCTGCTGACTGTTAATTTTTCCTTTCAGATCTTGTACATCTGCTTCTATCTTTTCTATTTTTTGGCATATATTTGTCATTATAGCCAATAGGTCTTTCGTTGTATCTTTCTCTTGAGAGGTAGTCTGCAATGAGATTCTCGTCAGTTTTAATAATCTCAATTATAAATGTAAAATTCAATATATTTAATATCAATCTTCTTATTTCTTTTGTTGTAACTGAATCATCAATTTTTTTGGTTATCCACCACTTTACCTGTGTGTTATCTGTTCTTACAATAAATTTATTGTAAACTATATATGGTTCAAATGCTAACAAACATTTATATAATGCAAATAATTCTTTCTATTTATTTCCCATTTTGCTTGTGCTTCAGTATAGGATCCTGAGCAATACCTACAATGGTGTTCTATCTTTTCTTTGTTATATTTATATTTTAGTACTCCTCCATAACTGTGGTCACTTGAATCTGTTTCAACTATATATGTAAATGTTTTACTTTCATCAGGAAAATATAGTTTTTGTAATTTTTTGCATAATTTTTTGATATTTTTTATGTGTTCTTTGCCTTTTTTATCAAAATGATATTCAACATCTTTTTTTAGTTTTTTGTATAGTGGTTTTAAATGTTCTGCTAGTTTTGGTATGTATTCTCTTACTTGGTTTACTAATCCTAAAAATGATTGTAATTTCTTTTTTGTATCTATATTTTCATCAATAGTAATTATTTTTTGTACTATATGAGTTTGCATTTTTATTCCATTTTTATCTATTTGTAATCCTAGAATTCTATCTGTGGTTTCATAATTTCTGTTTTACTTTTACTTAAACTTATACCTGAATGTTTCATTATATGTATAAATTTTTCTAATAATCTTATATGTTCATCTTGTGTTTTAGAATATAGTAATATATCATCTATATATACAACAATATTTTCTAACTGGTTAAAACAGTTATCCATAAAATGTTGGTATCTACCTGGTGCATTTTTATATCCAAATGGTAATACATTCAATTCATAGAATCCTTGCGGTACTGTGAATGCTGTTAATTGTTTAGATTCTTCTTCTAAGTTTATGTAGTAAAATCCTGATTTACAGTCAAATTTACTAAAATAATTATATCCTTGTATTTGTCTTATTTTTAGTATTTTGTTTGGTATTGGATAATTGTATGTTTTAGTTTTAGCAGTTAGATTATGATAATCTATGACACTTCTAATTTTACCTCTTTTTTGTTCACTATGTTTTATAACTATAAATGCTGGACTCGTATGTCTACTATTGCTTTCTTGTATGTAATTATTTTTTAATAATTCATCTATATGCATTTTAAATTCTTTTAAATCATCAAAGTTATATTTTAATGGTTTCTGTGTTATTATACTATTTTCATCTATTAATTCAATTTTTACTTTTGTCTTATGTTTTTTCCCATCCTTGTAATGGATTTTCACTGTATAATTGTTCTAGTTGTTCATTAATTATTTTAACTTTGTCTATTGTAAATATAATTATTTCTAATTGTGATATTTGTTTCTTATTTATATTTTCCATATCTTGGTTTATTTTTTCACTTCCTTTTATCCATTCCATAGGTTTTCATTGTTTATTAATTACTCTTTTTGCTCCTATTTTGTTTCCGCATGGTGTGGTAAACCACCAATGTGTCTTTGTTATTATATGTGGATAAAATTTATCTAAAAATTGCATTCCTAATAACATATCTTTTCTGGTAAATTCAAAATTATACTGTAATGACATGTTTAGTCGTTTTGAGCAGCAAATTTCAATTCTGGGAAAAACTGGCAGAAGCGACAGACCCCACGACGGACCGTCATGGGCACGACAGACCGTCGCAGGGTCTCGTTTCAAAACACTTAGAAAAATCTGAAATTGGGTACTGAAAATTGACTCTCTGAACTTCGTAACGGAATGGCAGGACGGACCGTCACAGTCGTGACGGACCGTCACAGTCGTGACGGACCGTCACAGATTATTCAGTGGAAATTGAGTCTCTGACCCTTGCGACGACCTGCAGGACGGACCGTCGCAGGCACGACGGGCCGTCGCAGGTTGCGCAATCCCAGTATGGGTCGGATTTCTGGATACGTTTTAAGGGACGTTTTTGACTATTCTTGCCTTAATTATAAAGTTAGTGGGTTAATGTTAATAAGTCTAATTACATGGTGGTTAAAAGAGGTAACCTTAAGTTAATTAGTGAGTCATTATTGTCATCTTTTATTCTTAATTATATACTAATTAGGGTAAAAGAAAGAGGGTTGGAATAAGAAAAATAAGAAAGGACAAAGAGAGACAGAAAAAGAAAGAGAACGACTAGAGAGAGAGAAACGAAGGGGATAGCAAGGATTTTGAGAAGATAGCTTGTTGATCGCAATTCTTCGGTGGAGGTAGGTTATGGTTTTCATGCTTTCATAGTAAACTCTTAATAGAGAATGATATGTATTGATAAGATTGTAAACCCTGCTATGTGCTTAATTGTATGCATGCATGAACGTGATTATATAAATGTGATTATATTAAGCATGATGAAGTTATTGAATCCCAAATCTTGATAAAAACCTAATCTCTTTTTAATGATGATGCCTTGGTAAGGGAGAAGGCTTGATGAACTAAAGTAATGAGATTGATGATGCCTTGGTAAGAAATAAGGCTTGATGAATTGATAGAAGGAGATTAGGGGATCGGGTGTCACGAACCGACTCGTAGAATTAGGGGATCGGGTGTTACGAACCGACACGTAGTATTAGGGGATCAGGTGTCACGAACCGACACGTAGAATTAGGGGATCGGGTGTCACGAACTGACACATAGTATTAGGGGATCGGGTGTCACGAACCGACACGTAGATTTAGAAGATCAGGTGTCACGAACCGACACGTAGATTTAGGGGATCGGGTGTCACGAACTGACACGTAGATTTAGGGGATCGGGTGTCACGAACCGACACGTAGATTTAGGAGATCGGGTGTCACGAACCGACACATAGATTTAGGGGATCGGGTGTCACGAATCGACACATAGATTTAGGGGATCGGAGTGTCACGTACCGACACAAGAGGATTAATGAATATTGAGGGAGCGGAGTGTCACGTACCGACACAAGAGAAATAAAGATAATGAATCTTGAAAGATGTTAATATACTCAATCTAATGAACATGATTCCCAAATGAATATGCTATCGAGGCTTGAGTCCTCATGTGTGAACTTGACGGTAATTGTTAAAGATATAGTATTTGTTGTTTCTACATGTTGAGTATCATAGTTGATTTTATAATATTACTTGGTATATATTGATTTCTATTTTGAGTTGGCCGATGATATCTACTCAGTACCCGTATTTTGTACTGACCCCTACTTCTATGTCCTCTTCTTGTTTATTTGTGGAGTGCAGCAAACGTGCCATCGTCTTCAACTCAACAGTAATTCAAGCCAGTCTTACTACATCGGAAATTCAGGGTGAGCTAATGCTTCTAGCTTGGACTGGATCCTCTTCTTCTAGTCTTGATGCCTTGAACTTCCGGCATGGACTATCTTCTTATGTATTTTTAGCTTTTAGAATACTCTTAGTTTAGTCGTTTGATCGTAGATGTTCTTGTGATGATGACTTCCAGATTTTTGGGAATAATAGATGTTGAATTTTAGAAGTTAATGAATTGGTCTTTATTTAATGAGTTTAAGTCTTCCGCATTACTTTCTGTTGATATTATATTGAAATGTTAAGGTTAGATTGGTTGGTTCGCTCACATAGGAGGGTAAGTGTGGGTGCCAGTCGCAACCCGGTTTGGGTCGTGACAAACTTGGTATCAGAGCATTAGGTTCGTTGGTCTCATCACACAAGAACGAGTCTAGTAGAGTCTTAAGGAACGGTAGGGGGACGCCTTTACTTTTCTTTGAGAGGCTATAAGACTTTAGGAAAATTCCATTCTTTCTTTCTTTCTTTCGTGCTACTACTTGAATCCAATTGGTATCTAGGTGATACAAATTGGTATCTGACCATCTTCACTCTCTTTCGCAGATGGTTAGAACTACAGCAACGACTACGCCAACACCAACACCAGCACCGGCGGGACAGGGTGCGTCTGAGCTTGCCACTGGGGCTGTAGCTCGAGGAAGAGCAGCGGCAAGAGGCCGTGGTAGAGGTCGTGGGAGGACGTCCTCTAGGGGAAGAGGATGAGCACCTAGCCCATATGATACTAGGGCAGCGACTCCTCCACCGACTGAGTAAGTAATAAGAGAAGGGGAGGATGGGGAAACTTAACAAGTGTAGAATGAGGGATTGCCACCCCAACCTACCCCAGAGATGATCAATCAGGTTCTCGCCTATCTCAGTGGGTTGTCTGATCAAGGTCAGGCACCTCCAGTGTTTTCTGCGCCAATACCTCCAGTTTTAGAAGTACAACATGCAGCCACTATGGCTCCTCGTATGGATGCCTCATTGGACATAGGCACATTTCCACGTCTGACTACTGGGCCTATAATGACAAATGATCAGCATGAACTTTTCAGTAAGTTCTTGAAATTGAAACCTCTAGTCTTCAAGGGTGCGGAATCTGAGGATGCTTACAATTTTCTGGTTGACTGTCATGAGCTACTACACAAGATGGGTATAGTAGAATGGTTTGGTGTTGAGTTCGTGAGTTATCAGTATCAAGGGAACGCCAAAATGTGGTGGCGGTCACATATTGAGTGTCAACCAACAGAGGCACCACCTATGACTTGGGCCTCATTCTCTAGCTTGTTTATGGAGAAGTATATCCCCCGAACTTTGAGGGATAGGAAAAGGGATGAGTTCTTAAGCCTAGAGCAAGGTAGGATGTCGGTCAATGCATATGAGGCTAAGTTTCGTGCATTATCCCGGTATGCCACCCAACTATGTTTCAGTCCACAAGAGTGGATTCACCATTTTGTGAAGGGGTTGAGGTCAGAGTTGCGGATTTCAGCCTTACAGGTAGCGGCTACGGCAAAATCCTTCCAAGAGGTGGTAGACTTCGTGATAGAGGTGGAAGGAGTGAAGCCAGATGAATTCACCACGACATCGATATCAAAAAGGTTTCGAAAGGGAGGTGAGTTTAATGGTTCTTACTCTAGAGGACAAGGTTCCGGAGGTTACTCGGTTCGACCCATTCAGTCTTCACTACAGACTGTAGTTGGGGGTCCACCTCAGACCGGTCAACACTTCTCTGAGAGACCTATGCTTGACTCCAGAGAGTGTTATGGGTGTGGGGAGACTGGACATATTAGGAGGAATTGTCCAAAACAGAGTTATAGACCCCCAATGGGTAGAGGTAGAGGTGGTCATGGTAGAGGCCGTTATTCTGGAGGACGTGGTGGTCGAGGTAATGGTGGTCACCAAAATGGCCGAGGTGATGGGCAAACTGGAACCACTACATCACAACATGGTAGGGGCAATGGACAGACAAACGATAGGGCCCATTGTTACGCTTTCCCTGGGTGGTCTGAAGCGGAGGCATTGGATGCTGTCATCATAGGTAATCTTCTGGTTTGTGATTGCATGGCTTCTGTATTGTTTGATCCTGGATCCACATTTTCTTATGTATCTTCCTCATTTGCTAATGGTCTAAATTTACATTGTGAATTACTTGATATGCCTATTCGTGTTTCTACTCCGGTGGGTGAGTCTGTGGTAGTTGAAAAGGTGTATAGGTCTTGTTTGGTGAACTTTGTGGGGAGCAACACTTATGTAGATTTGGTTATCTTAGAAATGGATGATTTTGATGTAATTCTGGGTATGACTTGGCTTTCTCCGCAATTTGCGATTTTGGATTATAATGCTAAAACGGTAACGTTAGCCAAGCCTGGGACAGATCCGTTAGTTTGGGAGGGTGACTACACTTCCAATCCGGTGCGTATCATCTCCCTTCTTCGTGCTAAGAAAATGGTTAGTAAAGGGTGTTTAGCTTTCTTGGCACATCTCAAGGATGACACTACCCAAGTACCTTCGATTAAGTCGGTTTTGGTGGTCCGTGAGTTTCTGGATGTGTTCCCTGCAGATCTTCCTGGTATGCCACCAGATAGGGATATTGATTTTTGTATTGACCTTGAACCGGGTACTCGCCCCATTTCGATACCCCCTTATAGAATGGCTCCTGCGGAGTTAAGAGAGTTAAAAGCCCAACTTCAAGAGTTGTTAAACAAAGGCTTTATTAGACCAAGTGCATCTCCTTGGGGTGCTCCGATTTTGTTTGTAAAGAAGAAGGATGGGAGTTTTCGAATGTGTATAGACTATAGACAACTAAACAAGGTAACCATAAAGAACAAGTATCCTCTTCCCCGCATTGATGACTTGTTCGTTCAGTTACAAGGTGCTTGTGTCTTCTCTAAGATTGACTTGAGATTCGGTTATCATCAATTGAAAATACGGGCAACAGATGTGCCAAAGACTGCTTTTCGAACGAGGTATGGGCATTACGAATTTGTAGTGATGTCTTTTGGTCTTACGAATGCCCCTGCTGCATTCATGAGCTTGATGAACGGGATTTTTAAGACATATTTGGACCTCTTCGTGATCGTATTTATTGATGATATATTGGTATACTCAAAGAGCAAGAAGGAACATGAAGAGCATTTGAGAATGGTATTGGAAATGTTGAGGGAGAAAAAGCTTTATGCCAAGTTCTCTAAGTGTGAGTTTTGGCTAGATGCAGTGTCCTTCTTGGGGCACGTGGTTTCTAAGGATGGAGTGATGGTGGATCCTTCTAAGATTGAGACAGTGAAGAATTGGGTAAGACCTAGTAATGTGTCAGAAATAAGGAGCTTTGTTGGGTTAGCTAGCTACTACCGTCGATTTGTCAAGGGATTCTCTTCTATTGCTTCCTAATTAACGAACTTGACTAAGCAGAATGTTCCATTTGTATGGTCGGACGAATGTGAGGAAAGCTTTCAGAAGCTCAAGACTTTGTTGACTACCGCACCTATCCTTACCTTGCCAGTAGAGGGTAAGAACTTCATTGTTTATTGTGATGCATCCTATTCTGGTTTGGGTGAAGTACTAATGCAAGAGAAGAGTGTGATTGCTTATGCTTCAAGGCAACTAAAGGTGCATGAACGTAAATATCCGACCCACTATTTGGAATTGGCTGCGGTGGTGTTTGCATTAAAGCAATGGAGACACTATTTATATGGGGTTAAGTGTGAGATCTATACGGATCATCGTAGCCTACAGTATGTCTTTACTCAGAAAGATTTGAACTTGAGACAGAGGAGATTGATGGAACTACTGAAGGACTACGACATCACTATTTTTTATCATCCAGGGAAGGCGAATGTTGTAGCGGATGCTTTAAGTAGAAAGGTGGGAAGCATGGGAAGTCTAGCTCACTTGCAAGCTTCTAGACGCCCATTGGCTAGAGAGGTTCAGACTCTAGCTAATGACTTGATGAGATTAGAAGTAAATGATAAGAGAGGATTGTTGGCTAGTGTGGAGTCAAGATCTTCTTTTCTTGACAAAATTAAGGGAAGACAGTTTGATGATGAGAAACTAAGGTGAATCCGAGATAAGGTATTGCGAGGGGAGGCTAAGGAAGCACAAATCGATGAGGAAGGTGTTTTGAGAATCAAGGGAAGGGTATGTGTACCCCGCGTCGATGATTTGATCAACATTATTCTGACAGAGGCTCATAGTTCAAGGTATTCTATACATCCGGGTGCAACCAAGATGTATCGTGACCTAAAACAACACTTTTGGTGAAGTAGAATGAAGCGTGATATTGTTGACTTTATTGCCAAGTGTCCAAACTGTCAACAAGTAAAGTATGAACACCAAAGGACCGGAGGAACACTTTAGAGAATGCCCATTCCGGAATGGAAGTGGGAAAGAATTGCAATGGACTTTGTGGTTGGTCTTCCAAGGACAATGGGTAAGTATGACTCCATTTGGGTGATTGTTGATAGGTTAACTAAATATCCTGATTTCATTTCGGTAACGGTGACTTACAATGCAGAGAAGTTAGCCAAGATCTATATCTCAGAAATCGTTTGATTGCATGGGGTTCCACTATCCATCATATCAGATAGAGGTACACAGTTTACTTCTAAGTTTTGGAAAACATTGCATGCAGAATTGGGTACTAGGTTGGACCTTAGTAGTGCGTTCCATCCTCAGACCGATGGTCAGTCTGAAAGGACGATTCAAGTGTTGGAGGATATGCTTCGTGCATGTGTGATAGAGTTTGTTGGCCATTGGGATAGCTTCCTACCCTTAGCGGAGTTTTCATACAATAATAACTATCACTCAAGTATTGATATGGCCCCATTTAAAGCATTGTATGGGAGGAGATGTAGGTCTCCCATTGGTTGGTTTGATGCATTCGAGGTTAGACCTTGGGGTACTGACCTTTTGAGGGATTCGATAGAGAAAGTGAAGTCTATTCAAGAAAAGCTTCTAGCGGCGCAAAGTAGACAAAAAGAATATGCAGATCGAAAGGTTAGAGACTTAGAGTTCATGGAAGGTGAACAAGTCTTGTTGAAGGTTTCGCCAATGAAAGGGGTGATGCGATTTGGTAAGCGAGGTAAACTTAGCCAAAGGTATATTGGTCCATTTGAAGTACTTAAGCGAGTAGGGGAGGTGGCTTATGAGTTAGCCTTGCCTCCAGGGCTGTCCGGAGTGCATCCGGTATTCCATGTGTCTATGTTGAAAAGATATCATGGGGATGGAAATTACATTATCTGTTGAGATTCAGTTTTGCTTGATGAGAACTTGTCTTATGAGGAGGAGCCTGTTGCTATTTTAGATAGAGAAGTTCGCAAGTTGAGGTCAAGAGAGATTGCATCCATCAAGGTGCAATGGAAGAATCGACCGGTTGAAGAAGCCACTTGGGAGAAGGAGGCAGATATGCAAGAAAGATACCCACATCTGTTTACAGATTCAGGTACTCCTTTTCGCCCTTGTTTTCCTCTTGTGATCGTTCGGGGACGAACGATGGGTAAATTGGTATCTATTGTAACGACCTGTTTAGTTGTTTTGAGCAGTAGATTTCAATTCTGGGAAAAACTGGCAGAAGCGACAGACCCCACGACGGACCGTCATGGGCATGACGGACCGTCGCAGGGTCTCGTTTCAAAACACTTAGAAAAATCTGAAATTGGGTACTGATAATCGACTCTCTGAACTTCATAACGGAATGGCAGGACGGACCGCCACAGATTATTCAGTGGAAATTGAGTCTCTGACCCTTGTGAAGACCTGCAGGACGGACCGTCGCAGGCACGACGGGCCATCGCAAGTTGCGCAATCCCTGTCTGGGTCAGATTTCTTGATACGTTTTAAGGGACGTTTTTGACTATTCTTGCCTTAATTATAAAGTTAGTGGGTTAATGTTAATAAGTCTAATTACTTGGGGGTTAAAAGAGGTAACCTTAAGTTAATTAGTGGGTCATTATTGCCATCTTTTATTCTTTATTATATACTAATTAGGGTAAAAAAAAGAGGGTTGGAATAAGAAAATAAGAAAGGACAAAGAGAGACAGAAAAAGAAAGAGAACGAGTAGAGAGAGAGAGAGAAACGAAGGGGATAGCAAGGATTTTGAGAAGATAGCTTGTTGATCGCAATTCTTCGGTGGAGGTAGGTTATTGTTTTCATGCTTTCATAGTAAACTCTTAATAGAGAATGATATGTATTGATAGTATTGTAAACCCTGCTATGTGCTTAATTGTATGCATGCATGAACGTGATTATATAAATGTGATTATATTAAGCATGATGAAGTTATTGAATCCCAAATCTTGATAAAAACCTAATCTCTTTTTAATGATGATGCCTTGGTAAGGTAGAAGACTTGATGAACTAAAGTAATGAGATTGATGATGCCTTGGTAAGAAAGAAGGCTTGATGAATTGATGGAAGGAGATTAGGGGATCGGGTGTCAGGAACCGACATGTAGAATTAGGGGATCGGGTGTCACGAATCGACACGTCGTATTAGGGGATCGGGTGTCACGAACCGACACGTAGAATTAGGGGATCGGGTGTCACGAACCGACACGTAGTATAAAGGGATCGGGTGTCACGAACCGACACGTAGATTTAGGGGATCAGGTGTCACGAACCGACACATAGATTTAGGGGATCGGGTGTCACGAACCGACATGTAGATTTAGGGGATCGGGTGTCACGAACCGACACGTAGATTTAGGGGATTGGGTGTCACGAACCGACACATAGATTGAGGGGATCGGGTGTCACGAACCGACACATAGATTTAGGGGATCGGAGTGTCACGTACCGACACAAGAGGATTAATGAATATTGAGGGAGCGGAGTGTCACGTACCGACACAAGAGAAATAAAGATAATGAATCTTGAAAGATGTTAATATACTCAATCTAATGAACATGATTCCCAAATGAGTATGGTATCGAGGCTTGAGTCCTCATGTGTGAACTTGACGGTAATTGTTAAAGATATAGTATTTGTTGTTGCTACATGTTGAGTATCATAGTTGATTTTATGATATTACTTGGTATATATTGATTTCTATTTTGAGTTGGCCGATGATATCTACTCAGTACCCGTGTTTTGTACTGACCCCTACTTCTATGTCCTCTTCTTGTTTATTTGTGGAGTGCAGCAAACGTGCCATCGTCTTCAACTCAACAGTAATTCAAGCCAGTCTTACTACATCGGAAATTCAGGGTGAGCTAATGCTTCTAGCTTGGACTGGATCTTCTTCTTCAAGTCTTGATGCCTTGAACTTCCGACATGGACTAGCTTCTTATGTATTTTTAGCTTTTAGAATACTCTTAGTTTAGTCGTTTGATCGTAGATGTTGTTGTGATGATGACTTCCAGATTTTGGGGAATAATAGATGTTGAATTTTAGAAGTTAATGAATTGGTCTTTATTTAATGAGTTTAAGTCTTCCGAATTACTTTCTATTGATATTATATTGAAATGTTAAGGTTAGATTGGTTGGTTCGCTCACATAGGAGGGTAAGTGTGGGTGCCAGTCGCAACCCGGTTTGGGTCGTGACATATACATTTCTTCTATTGTTAGTATTTTATCCCATATTTATATTTTTATATTTTTTGCTTTATATTTAATCATACTTCCTTCGTTATTAAATCCTGTTACTACCATAGATGTTTTTAATTTTTCCCATTTATCTTCTTGTAAGCAATTATATTTACATATATTCGCTTCTGCTCCTGTATCTATCATAGGAGTATAATATCTGTTGTGATATCCTTCTACAATAATTTTTGCAAGTATAAATATTTTCATTAATCATTTTTTTCTTTTTATAATTATTTTCTTATTTTGACAAGTTATTATTAATTGTTCATTTTCTATGTTGTATGGTTTAACTTTTTCTAGCCATTTTATTCCTAATGTAATATTATGGTTTCCTTGGTATATTTTAAATGGTATTACTAAGGGTATTTCTCCTATAATTATTTCTTTTCCGTTGTTTCTTCATTTGTGTTTACTATCTCACTAGGTAATTCAGGGCATATGTGTCCTGTTTTTATAATTTCTTCTTCTAATACTAACTCTCTTGTTATGTAATTTTCTTCTTGTCCTTTATTTATTAAGATTTTATATTTTCTTTGGTCTATTATTCCTATTATGTAATAATGATGTGGTGTTATTTCTTCCTTATCTAATATGTTTCGTGGGATTTCATAATTTCTTTTAGATGTACTCTTTCTTGATGAGGTAGCTCTTGTTAACGTATTTGGTACGCTTGAAGTGCTTAATCTTTCTTTTACAATTTCTAAATCTTCTTATATGTCAATTTCCTTATAGCTATAGTCATTATTGTCTATTATAGTAATTATTTTTTCAAGAGGATTTTCTATTTTTATTTTATCAATTTTATTTCTTGCTGTTATTTTATGCTTTGTTGTTAATATGTATAGGTTTTTACATCTTGCTGTAAATACTTTGTTTCCTGGTGCTAGTTCTATTCCAGACATTTTCCTATATAGGACTAATGATTTATCTATATTTCTATCTGTTAATGGTACTGTATAATTAGCACTTATTATAAATTTAAATTTTTGATATATTAAGTTTCCTTTTACTGCACTAATTACGCTTTTTTCGATAGGGTGTATGATTCTATCATCTGCTAAATATATTTCAATAGGTGTATCTATTCCTTCTCTAAAACAAGCTTTTATTAATATTTCTGTTCCTCCTAAATGTACATATTTTATCGGTGTTTTAGCTTTTATATGTTGTATTTCTTTGTTTATTGTTCGTTTATTTAGTATAGGCATATATGCTTTTCCTCTTGTATATTTGCTATCTATGATATGTTCTTTCTGACTAACTACATAGTATTCTTCTTTTTGTCTTTTAAACCAATTTCTTAAAGTAGGTATTTCAAGTACTTTTTGAACACTTAAATCTAATTCTTTTCCTTTTATTTGTTCAAATATTGTATTATCAAATATAATTTTTTGTTCTGATAATTCTTCATTTTGATAATCTTTCTTGGATATTATTTTTATTTAATCTTCAGACATTATATTTCTTCATCTGTTTCGTTATTATCTATATTAATATTTTCTTCTTCATTGTCTGTTTCTATATCTGATACTTCATATATACTATCGTTTTCACTTAATTCATAGTCTATGTATTCTATTTGCATATATTCGTCATCATCTATACCTATTTCTGAAATTTGTTTTCGTTTTTGATTTTTAGATAATTTACAGTCTCTAGCTATGTGTCCTATCTTTCCGCAATTATAACATGTACATTGGGATATTTTTATTTTAGGTCTATATGGTCTTTTCATTTTATAGTTTTTTACATGATACCTTCGTCCTGGTTTGTTTATATTTATACTTAGTTTTATTTTTTCTATAATTTTTATACCTTTTGGATTTTTGTTTTTTATTTGTACACCCAAACTGTGGTGCCATTTTATTTTTACAACATGATAAATTTTTATTCAGTACTTTTTCCATTTTTAATTTTTCTTTTTGGTTCTCACATAATTGTGTAAACCATTAAGATAGAAATTTTATTCTAGCTCCTAAAGTATCTACCATTCCTTCATTATTCCAATCCTTTATTATTTTTGTACTAAATGGTTCTGGTAATTTTGTAAAATATTGTTTTCTTATTTCTTTTGCTTCGTATAAATTGTATTTAGCTTTGTAATAATATTCTTTGAATGCACAATTATATTCTTCTATATAACACATTTTACATATAGCTAATTTTGTCATAAGTTGTCTATTTATTATTTTTTTCCCTATTTTTCTCTTATATCCGTGGTCATACCTCCAAATTCACTTCTTATTGCTGATTCATATTTGTCTAGTATATCTATATTTGTTGCTGATGGGGATCCATCTATTTTCTTATCATTCCTAAGTACTTCTAAACTTTTTGAGGGTAGATTTTCTATCCATAATTTTGTTGGTTCTACGAATGTTCTTTCTATGTATCTTGGTGTTTTTGTTGTTTCTATTTTGTTATCTATTAACTGTTTAGATATATTTCCTGTCCATAGTAATATTGCTTTATTTATCTCTGTGACACAATCTAAATCTAAGAAATTATATTGTTTACTTAATTGTTTTGGTATCCAATTTTTATTTAATCTACTGTTCCATATTGCATTATTTCTATCTGATTGTTGATAACTTTCTGTATAATAAGTTGGTGGTGTCCACCTCGGACTATTTCTAGGACTATTTCTGGGACTGTTATCTGAGGTTTTTACTCTTGACGTACTAGGTCTATTCATATCTCCTGTGTTTATTTCTAATTTATTTTGTTAATTTACTTGTTCTAAAATTTCTGTATATGTCTCACTTATATCACTTATTTCTGATTTTTGGTCATTTTCATTTTCATGTATTTCATTTACTTCATTTAATTCATGATCTTCATTTAATTTTTGTTCCATTTCGTTTATTTTATTTGTTAATTCTTTTTCTTTTTCTATTTGTTTTTCTTTTAGTTTATTTTCATATAAAAATTTTAATCTTGCTAATTGTTTTTCTAGTTCGTTTATTCTTGTATTTTTTATTTCTTCTGAATGTTGTACTTCTTATTTTGCTTCTACTTTTATTTTTTCTATTTCTTTTGATTTGTCTATTTTTTCATTTTCTTTTGTTATTCTTATCATGGTTGTTAAACTATCTTCTAATCTTGCTGTTTCTTTTTCTAACATCAAGTATAGATTATTTCCTATTTTTTTTTATATCTTCTTCCTAAATTTGAAAATATTATTTTTATTATCATTCCGTCTTGGTTTTCATATGTCTTTTTGTCTACTGCAAATTCTTCTTTGTTCATTATAATTTATGCATTATATTATGTTGTAATTCATATTCAAGACCATCTAATTCTAATTCTAACGTAAATATAACTTTTCTTTGTGCTAGTATTGATTTATTACATGCTCCTGCTAATATATTTTCTTCTAACCTTCTTTTTCTATGTTGTAATTCTTGTTCTTTTTGAGTTAGTTTTTTCATTATTTTTTCTATTAATTGTTGTTTATATTTTTCTTTGTTCATACTGTTTTTTCAAATAACAAACATATTTGTATTCTGTTTTCGAAATTATATTTATCAAATGATCTTTTTTATCGTTATTTGTTTTGACTAGTTGTGATAGTTCATATTCTATATACAAGGGTTTCAATTTTTTCCATGTCTTCCTTACTTTTTTTATCTATCTTAGTTCTTTTTATTTTAATCTTTTTACTTTTGTTCATTATATTTTTCTGTATAAAATTTTTAAAAGTTTTTTTTAACTTGGTTGGGTTTTTAACTAACTTTTTCCTATATCTTATACTTCGTCTTTGCCATATTTCAAATTTTTCTAATTCAATCATTAATCTGTAAATATATCTAGATCGTCATATAAATCATACATATCATAGTAAAGTTCATCTTGTATACTTTGTATGGTTAGCTCAGTCCAACCTTGGGTTGTTATTTCTATTATTTCATATGTTACCAATTTGTCATAAATTTCTCTTTTTATATCAGTACTAAGATTTTTTAGTATATAGATGTAACGACCTGTTTAGTCGTTTTGAGCAGCAGATTTTATTCTGGAAAAATTGTCTTGGTCGACGGATCCCACGATGGACCGTCATGGGCACGACGGACCGTCGAGGGGGTCTCGTTCCAAAACACTTAAAATTCTAAAATTTGGGTACTGAAATCGACTCTCTGAACTTCGCGACGAAGTGGCAGGACGAACCATCACAGGCATGACGGGCCGTCACAGACCCTTGGTAAAAATCTAGTCTCTGAACTCTGTGACGGAAGCAGCAGGACGGACCGTCGCAGACACGACGGACCGTCACAGGCTGCGTAATCCCAGGCTGGGTCGGATTTCTGTTAATTGTTTTAAGGGGCATTTTGGACTATTCCTGCTATAATTATAAATTTGGTGGGTTAATGTTAATAATTTAACTACTTGAGGGTTAAAGGAGATAACCTTGAATTAATTAATGGGTTGATTCATCATCTTTTATACTTAATTATATGCTAATTAGGGTAAAAGAAAGAGGGTTTGAATAAGAAAAATAGAAAGAACAAATAGAGGGAGAACAATCCATCGAGAGAGAGGGAAAATAAAGCTTTGAGAAATTGCTTGCTGGATCACGAATCTTTGGTGGAGGTAGCTTATGGTTTTTATGCTATTTGTAGTAGACTCTTAATAGCGAATGATATGTGTTGGGTAGTATTATAAAACCTTTTATATGCTTAATTGTGTGCTTACATGATGTGATTATATAATTGTGATGAATAAGCATGATGAGTCTATTGAATCTCTAATCCTAAATTTACCTTGTTAATGATGATGCCTTGGTATAAAAGAAGGCTTGATGAACTAAAGTAATGAGATTGATGATGCCTTGGTATAAAAGAAGGCTTGATGAATTAATAGAATGAGATTAGTGGAGCGGGTGTCACGAACCGACACGTAGAATTAGGGGATCGGGTGTCACGAGCCAACACGTAGAATTAGGGAATCGGGTGTCATGAACCGACACGTAGAATTAGGGGATCGGATGTCATGAACCGACACATAGAATTAGGGGATCAGGTGTCATGAACCGACACGTAGAATTAGGGGATCGGGTGTCACAAACCGACACGTAGAATTAGGGGATTGGAGTGTCACGTTCTGACACATAGTAGTAGGGGAGCGGAGTGTCACGTACTGACACAAGAGAAATAAAGATAATGAATCTTGAAAGATGTTAATATACTCAATTTAATGAACCTATTTCCCAAATGAGTACGGTATGGAGGCTTGCGTCCTCATGGGTGTACTTGACGTACTTATTAATGATTATAGCACTTGTTAATGCTACCCGTTGAGTATTATAGTTGAATTTATGATATTATCTGATATATAATGTTTTCTATTTTGAGTTTAACGATGATATCTACTCAGTACTTGTGTTTGTACTGACCCCTACTTGTAATTGTTTTTCTTTGTTATTTGTGGAGTGCAGCAAACGTACCATCATCTTCAACTCAACCCCAAATCTAGCCAGTCTTCGTCACACCAGATTTCAGGGTGAGCTAAAGCTTCTAGCTTGGACTGGATCTTCTTCTTCATGTTTTGATGACTTGAACTTTCGGCATGGATTAGCTTTTTATTTATTTTAGCTTCTTAGATACTCTTAGATTAGTAATTGAGGATAGATGTTCTTGTGATGATGACTTCAAGATTTTGGGAATAATAAGTATTGAGTTTTAGAAGTTATTTATTGATTTCGTTAATGAGTTTTAAGTCTTCCGCATTGTATTCTATTTATTATGGTTAAAACGTTGGGGTTTATATTGGTTGGTTCGCTCACATAGGAGGATAAATGTGGATGCCACTCACGACGCGTTTTGGGTCGTGACAATAGAGTAGTAATATCTTATAATTATCATCATCATCTATTAAATAGGTACTCATTTTATCCATTTTTGCTAAAAGTTTTTATTCCTTCCAACCTCTTAATGGATTATACTTATTTATTATGAAATAATAATGATATAATAATCATCTCGTCTAGCCACTACTACAGCTTTCTTCTTTGATTAGTTACCCTAACAGCGCCTCAACTTTGTTTACTCCCCTAAACGGCCTTCTTTCCTACCGGTTTCAACTTTAGGATGGCATAGTCTGGGCATACTTATTCGAAGAATATTTCTGTAGCAAACCTTCTAAAGATGCTTATTATAACATTATTAAGTCATGATAAACAATTATAATCAACAAGAGATTTTCAGGAATAAATTTATTTAGCTACTCATGAATTTGAGAGTGTATACCTGATTTTGTAGATTCATAGCTCCAATTTTTTTATAGCTAATAGCTTAATTAGTTAGCTAGCTCTGATACCAATGTGGGGTGGAAGAGGAATTAAAAGGATTCAGAATGAGAGAGAGATGTATTTGAAAGAAGGATGATTTTATTATGAGGGAAAGCCCTCTATTTATACACAAAAACTTCACACCTTTGGCCAAAATGGCCGAAACTTACTTTACACTTGGCCTTTTTACATTTGGCCGACACAAAAAACAAAAAACTTAATGTTACTAGTGGCCTATTTTTTATTATTGGCCGACATACTTTTACAATACTTTTTTACATATGGCTGATATTCAGCCGACACAAAACGATAAACACTAAAAACAAACTACTTTACTTTATACACAGATATCTATCTGTCCTCTTTTTTTTATCTTGTTTGGATTTTTAGGTAATTTACAGTCTCTAGCTATGTGTCCTATCTTTCCGCAGTTATAACATGTACATTGGGGGTGGAAGCGGATTTGTAAAGAAAGAGAAAATATTACAGAGAGGAGAAGATGATGGAAGATTGGTTATTTTATTTATGAGGGGAACGCCTTTATTTATATACAACAATCTTACCTCTTTGGCCAACAATGGCCGACACCTACTTAACACTTGGCCTATGCTAAAAACAAAAAACATAGTGGCCTATCTTTATTTCTTTGGCCAAAAATGGCCGACACCTACTTTACACTTGGCCTTTTTACATTTGGCCGACGCTAAAAACAAAAAACTTAGTGGCCTATCTTTATTATTGGCCGACACACTTACTATTTACTTTACAACTTTTATAATTGGCTTTTTACAGCCGACACGACACGACAAAAATAAAAGACTATTACTTTGTACATATGACTGATATTCAGCCGACACAATAAACAAAATACTTTACTTTTTTTTTAATTCTAAAAGTACCTCAGGGATTATGTCATCCCCTTGGTTACATTTTGAACAAATATGGTCTGGGTATTTGTGCCCAACTAGCTTGCAGTATCTTGTCATCAGTTCTTCGGATATGAATCCTTGCTTTATTGCTCTAGTTGTTGGCGTAGCTTCTGGTTTTAACAGGGACAAAATTCTTTTTTGGACTTCTTCCATATCTGCTTGTCTTATTTCTTTTGAATTGACGTATATCATTAAGTGATCTCTCGAATAGTAGCTCTATATGGCGTTGCCTTGTAGATAGCTATTTGCTAGCTCTTGTATTATAGTTGATAATCCAATTATCCTTTTATTGGCATAGAAACTAGGTATCTCAACTCTCGTTATCTTTGGCTGTTGGCCTATATCTTCTGGGATTATCATTTCCCGTGTTAGCCCAATTTTGACTATCTAGATCATTGGCTTTATTTCATCATAGAGTATCTCCGCTAGTGCTGTGTAGAATCTTATGAAAAATAAGTTTACTTTTTTTATCTTTTTATATATTAAAAATTCTTTGTGGACCTCTGGGATTCCACTTATTTCTTCACCTGTATATGTATAGACTGTATTTAATAATCCATAGTTATAACAAGTTTTTACTAGGTTTGGATTAGTTTTTGGTTGTGCAATTAACTTGTTATAACCTTGTAGTTTTTGGGTTAGGTAGTCTTAGGTTTTTTCTAATGTCATGGTAGATTTGGGTTTTTGATTCAAAAAGTTTTGTATCTTGTATAGGTTTTCATTATATGTTCGGGATATATGGTTATATGTATTCTTCTCTTTATGCAGGCTAGCTGCATACGTAGATGTTTGTGGTGCTGAAGTATATATTATTTGTACCTTTGGAGTAAATGGTTTGGTAAATATGTTATTTAAGTTTGTGTTTTTTGGTGTAGGTTTCTCCATAGCTCCTTTGCTTGTACCTGCAACATCAGTAATGTCATGGGTTTTAAGGAGTTTCCCAACGTCTCCTTTTAGTTCTGGCTATTTTTCGTTTGTCGAACGACGTAGTTCCGCATTTTTAGAGTCATGCTGCTGACTATTAGCTTTCAGATTTTGTACATCTGTCTCTATTTTTTCTATTTTCTGGCATAGGTTTGTCATCATTGCCAATAGATCTTTCATTGTATCTCTTTCTTGAGAGGTAGTCTGCAATAAGATTTTCATCAGTTTTAATAATCTCAATTGTAAATGTAAAATTAAGTATGTTTAATATCAATCTTCTTATTTCTTTTGTTGTAACTGAATCATCTATCTTTTTGGTTATCCACCACTTTACCTGTGTGTTATATGTTCTTACAATAAATTTATTGTAAACTATATATGGTTCAAATGCTAACAAACATTTATATTATGCAAATAATTCTTTTCTATTTATTTCCCATTTTGTTTGTGCTTCAGTATATGATCCTGAGCAATACCTGCAATGGTGTTCTATCTTTTCTTTGCTATATTTATATTTTAGTACTCCTCCATAACTGTGGTCACTTGAATCTGTTTCAATTATATATGTAAATGTTTCACTTTCATCAGAAAAATATAGTTTTGGTAATTTTTGCATAATTTTTTGATATTTTTTATGTGTTCTTTGTCTTTGTTGTCAAAATGATATTCAACATCTTTTTTGAGTTTTTTGTGTAGTGGTTTTAAATGTTCTGCTAGTTTTGGTATATATTCTCTTACTTGGTTTACTAATCCTAAAAATGATTGTAATTTCTTTTTTGTATCTATATTTTCATCAATAGTAATTATTTTTTGTACTATATGAGTTTGCATTTTTATTCCATTTTTATCTATTTGTATTCCTAGAAATTCTATCTGTGGTTTCATAATTTCTGCTTTACTTTTGCTTAAACTTATACCTGAATGTTTAATTATATGTATAAATTTTTCTAATAATCTTATATGTTCATTTTGTGTTTTAGAATATAGTTATATATCATCTATATATACAACACAATTTTCTAAATGGTTAAAACAGTTAACCATAAAATGTTGGTATCTACATGGTGCATTTTTATATCCAAATGGTAATACATTCCATTCATAGAATCCTTGCGGTACTGTGAATGCTGTTAATTGTTTAGATTTTTCTTCTAATTTTGTGTGGTAAAATCCTTATTTACATTCAAATTTACAAAAATAATTATATCCTTGTATTTGTCTTATTTTTAGTATTTTGTTTGGTATTGTATAATTGTATGTTTTAGTTTTAGCATTTAGATTACGATAATCTATGACCATTCTACTTTGACCTCTTTTTTGTTCACTATGTTTTATAACTATAAATGCTAGACTTGTATGTTTACTATTGCTTTCTTGTATGTAATTATTTTTTAATAAGTCATCTATATGCATTTTAAATTCTTTTAAATCATCAAAGTTATATTTTAATGGTTTCTGTGTTATTATACTATTTTCATCTATTAATTCAATTTTTACTTTTGTCTTATGTTTTTCCCATCCTTGTAATGGATTTTCACTGTATAATTGTTCTAGTTGTGCATTAATTATTTTAACTTTGTCTATTGTAAATATAATTATTTTTAATTGTGATATTTTTTTCTTATTTATATTTTCCATTTCTTGGTTTATTTTTTCACTTCCTTTTATCCATTCCATAGGTTTTCGTTGTTTATTATTTACTCTTTTTGCTCCTATTTTGTTTCCGCATGGTGTGGTAAACCACCAATGTGTCTTTGTTATTATATGTTGATAAAATTTATCTAAAAATGGCATTCCTAATAACACATCTTTTGTGGTAAATTCAAAATTATACATTTCTTCTATTGTTAGTATTTTATCCCATATTTGTATTTTTATACTTTTTGCTTTATATTTAATCATACTTCCTTCGTTATTAAATCCTGTTACTACCGTAGGTGTTTTTAATTTTTCCCATTTATCTTCTAGTAAGCAATTATATTTACATATATTCGCTTCTGCTCTTGTATCTATCATAGGAGTATAATATCTGTTGTGATATCCTTCTACAATAATTTTTGCAAGTATAAATATTTTCATTAATCATTTTGTTCTTTTTATAATTATTTTCTTATTTTGACAAGTTATTGTTAATAGTTCATTTTCTATGTTGTATGGTTTAACTTTTTCTAGCCATTTTATTCCTAATGTAATATTATGGTTTGCTTGGTATATTTGAAATGGTATTACTAAGGGTATTCCTCCTATAATTATTTCTTTTTTCGTTGTTTCTTCATTTGTGTTTACTATCTCACTAGATAATCCAGGGCATATGTGTCCTGTTTTTATAATTTCTTCTAATACTAACTCTCTTGTTATGTAATTTTCTTCTTATCCTGTATTTATTAAGATTTTATATTTTCTTTGGTCTATTATTCCTGTTATGTAATAATGATATGGTGTTATTTCTTGCTTATCTAATAAGTTTTGTGGGATTTCATAATTTCTTTTAGATGTACTCATTCTTGATGAGGTAGTGTCACGACCCAAAGCGGGCCGCGAGTGGCACCCACACTTACTTTCACGACCCAAAACGCGTCGTGAGTGGCACCCACACTTACCCTCTTATGTGAGCGAACCAACCAATCTGAACCCCAATCATGTACCAATAATAAACAGAAAATAATGCGGAAGACTTAAAAACTCATTAACAAATCAATTAATAACTTCTAAAAATTCAAACTCTTATTATTATCCCCAAAGTCTTGAAGTCATCATCACAAGAACATCTATCCTCAAATTACTAAAGCTAAGAGTATCTAGAAAGCTAGAATAAATAAAAAGCTAGTCCATACCGGAACTTCAAGGCATCAAGACATGAAGAAGAAGATCCAGTCCAAGCTAGAAGCGTTAGCTCACCCTGAAATCCGGTGTAATGAACACTGGCTAGAGTTGCGGTTGAGTTGAAGACGGAGGTACGTTTGCTGTACTCTACAAATAACAAAGAAAGAAACACACAAGTAGGGGTCAGTACAAACACAAGTACTGAGTAGATATCGTCGGCCAACTCAAAATAGAAAACAGTATATATCAGATAATACCATAAATCAACTACAATACTCAACATGCGGCATTTACAGTTACCATAACCCTTGGTCACAACACCAAGCACATTAATGGAGACTCACACCTCCCTATCATACTCATTGGGGAATTAGGTTCATTAAATTGAGTATATTAAAATCTTTGAAGATTCATTATCTTTTATCCCTCTCGTGTCGGTACGTGAAACTCCGATCCTCATATACTATCCTAGTACCGGAACGTGGCACCCGATCCATAGCTATCCTGGTGTCGGAACATGACACTCCGATCCTCATATACTACCCTGGTACCGGAATGTGGCACCCGACCCATATACTATCCTGGTATCGGAATGTGACACTCCGATACTCATATACTATCCTGGTACCAGAACGTGGTACCCGATCCATATACTATCCTGGTGTCGGAACGTGACACTCCGATCCTCATATACTATTCTGGTACCTGAACGTGGCACCCGATCCCCTAATCTCACTACATGTTCATCAAACCTTCTTTTATACCAAGGCATCATCATTATCAAAGTAGATTAGGGTTTTCAAGGTTTAAGATTCAATAGCTTCATCATGCTTATTTTATCACAATTATATAATCACATTCATGCAAGCATACAATTAAGCATATAGAAGGGTTTACAACCCTACCCAATACATATCATTTGCTATTAAGAGTTTACTACGAATAGTATAAAAACCATAACCTACCTCCACCGAAGATTATTGATCAAGCAAGCAAATTCGTGAAAGCTTTGTTTTCCTCTTCGTTTCTCCTCTCTCTCGATCGTTCTTCTCCCTCTCTTTGTTCTTTCTATTTTTGTTATTCAAACCCTCTTTCTTTTACCCTAATTAGCATATAAATAAGTATAAAAGATGGTGAATTTACCCTTTAATTAATTCAAGGTTATCCCTTTTAACCCTCAAGTAGTTAAATTATTCACATTATCCCACTAAATTTATAATTATAGCAGGAGTAGTCCAAAACGTCCATTAAAACATTTAAAGAAATCTGACCCAGTCTGGGATTACGCAGCCTGTGACGGGCCGTCGTTCCTGTGACGGTCCGTCCTGCTGAGTCATCACAGAGTTTAGAGACTCACTTATTATTTAAGACCCTGTGACGGCCCGTCATGCCTGTGCCGCTCTGTCCTGCCACTTCGTCACGAAGTTCAGAGAGTCGATTTCAGTACACAAATTTCAGAATTCGAAGTATTTTGGAACGAGACCCCCTCGACGGTTCGTCGTGCCCATGACGGTCCGTCGTGGGATCCGTCGTCTCAGCCAGTTTTTCCAGAAATAAAATCTGCTGCTCAAAACGACTAAACAGGTCGTTACAATAGATACCAATTTATCCATCATTCATCCTCAAACGATCACAAGAAGAAAAACAAGGGCGAAAAGGAGTACTTGAATCTGTAAACAGGTGTGGGTATCTTTCTTGCATATCTGCCTCCTTCTCCCAAGTGGCTTCTTCAACCGGCCGATTCTTCCATTGAACTTTGATAGATGCAATTTCCCTTGACCTCAACTTGCGAACTTCGCTATCTAAAATAGCAACAGGATCCTCCTCATAAGACAAATTCTCATCAAGCAAAACTGAATCCCAACGAATAATATAGTTTCCATCCCCATGGTATCTTTTCAGCATAGACACATCGAATACCGGATGCAGTCCGAAAAGACCTGGGGGCAAGGCTAATTCATAAGCCACCTCCCCTACTCGTTTAAGTACTTCGAATGGTCCAATATACCTTGGGCTTAGCTTACCTCTTTTACCAAACCGCATCACCCCTTTCATGGGCGAAACCTTCAGCAATACTTGCTCACCCTCCATAAACTCCAAAGTCTCTAACCTTTCGATCTGCATATTCCTTTTGCCTACTTTGCACCGCTAAAAGCTTTTCTTGAATAGATTTCACTTTCTCTAATGAATTCCTCAAAGGATCAGTACACCAAGGTCTAACCTCAAATGCATCAAACCAACCAATCGGAGACCTACATCTCCTCTCATACAATGCTTCGAAAGGAGACATATAAATACTTGAGTGATAGCTATTATTGTATGAAAACTCTGCTAAGGGTAAGAAGCTATCCCAATGACCACCAAATTCTATCACACATGCACGAAGCATATGCTCTAACACTTGAATCGTTCGCTCAGACTGACCATCGGTCTGAGAGTGAAATGCAGTACTAAGGTCCAACCTAGTACCTAATTCAGCATGCAATGTTCTCCAAAACATAGAAGTAAACTGCGTACCTCTATCTGATATGAGGGAAAGTGGAACTCCATGCAATCGAATAATTTCTGAGATGTAGAGTCTGGCTAACTTCTCTACATTGAAAGTCACCTTGACCGGAATGAAGTGAGCATACTTAGTCAACCTATCCACAATTACCCAAATAGCGTCAAACATCCCCAATGTCTTTGGAAGACCAACCACGAAGTCCATTGCAATTCTTTCCCACTTCCATTTAGGAATGAGCATTCTCTGAAGTGTGCCTCTAGGCCTCTGGTGTTCATACTTTACTTGCTGACAATTTGGACATTTGGCAACAAAATCAACAATGTCGCGCTTCATTATACTACACCAAAAGTGTTGCTTTAGGTCACGGTACATCTTGGTTGCACCAATATGTATAGCATATCCGGAACTATGAGCCTCTGTGAGAATAGTATGGATCAAATCATCAACACGGGGCACACATACCCTTCCCTTAATTCTCAAAACACCTTCCTCATCCATTATTGCTTCTTTAGCCTCTCCTCGCAACACCATATCCCGAATTCGGCTTAGTTTCTCATCATCAAACTGCTTTCCCTTAATCTTGTCAAGAAAGGAAGATCTTGCCTCCATACAAGCCAACAATCCTCCTTTCTCATTTACCTCTAACCTCATAAAGTCGTTAGCCAGAGTCTGAACCTCTCTAGCCAATGGACGTCTAGAAAGTTGCAAGTGGGCTAGACTTCCCATGCTCCCTGCCTTTCTACTTAAGGCATCTGCCACAACATTAGCCTTTCCCGGATGATACAAGATAGTGATGTCATAATCCTTCAGTAGTTCCATCCACCTTCTCTGTCTTAAATTCAAATCTTGCTGAGTAAAGACATACTGTAGGCTACGATGATCCGTGTAGACTTCACACTTAACCCCATATAAATAATGTCTCCATTGCTTTAATGCAAACACTACCGCAGCCAACTCCAAATCATGGGTCGGATAGTTACGTTCATGCATATTTAATTGCCTTGAAGCATAAGCAATTACATTCTTATCTTGCATTAGCACTACACCCAAACCTGAATAGGATGCGTCACAATAAACAATGAAGTTCTTACCTTCCACTGGCAAGGTAAGAATGGGTGCAGTAGTCAACAAAGTCTTGAGCTTCTGAAAGCTTTCTTCGCACTCGTTCGACCATACGAATGGAACATTCTGTTTAGTCAAGCTTGTCAATTGGGAAGCAATAGAAGAGAAACCCTTGAAAAATCGGCGGTAGTAACTGGCTAAACCAACAAAGCTACTTACTTCTGACACATTAGTAGGTCTTACCCAACTCTTCACCGTCTCAATCTTAGAAGGATCCACCATCACCCCATCCTTAGAAACTACATGCCCCAAGAAGGACACTGAATCTAGCCAAAACTCAAATTTAGAGAATTTGGCATTAAGCTTTCTCTCCCTCAATATTTCCAATACCATTCTCAAGTGCTCCTCATGTTCTTTCTTGCTCTTTGAGTATACCAGTATATCATCAATGAACACGATCACAAAAAGATCCAGATATGGGTTAAAAATCCCATTCATCAAGCTCATGAAAGCAGTAGGGGCATTCGTAATACCAAAAGACATTACTACAAATTCGTAATGCCCATACCTGGTTCGAAAAGCAGTCTTTGGCACATCCGTTGCCCATATTTTTAATTGATGATAAACGGATCTCAAGTCGATTTTTGAGAAGGTACAATCACCTTGTAACTGATCGAACAAATCATCAATGCGAGGAAGAGGATAATTGTTCTTAACCGTTACCTTATTCAGTTGTCTATAGTCTATGCACATCCGAAAGCTCCCATCCTTCTTCTTCACAAACAAAACAGGAGCACCCCAAGGGGATGCACTTGGTCTAATGAAGCCTTTGCTCAACAACTATTGAAGTTTGGCCTTTAACTCTCTTAACTCCGCGGGAGCCATTCTATAAGGGGGTATAGAAATGGGGCGAGTACCCGGTTCCAGATCGATGCAAAAATCAATATCTCTATCCAGTGGCATACCAGGAAGATCCGCAGGGAACACATCCAGAAACTCACGGACTACCGAAACCGACTCAATTGAAGGTACTTGAGTAGTGTCATCTTTGAGATGTGCCATGAAAGCTAAACACCCCTTACTAACCATTCTCTTAGCACGAAGAAATGAGACGATACGAACAAGATTGGAAGTGTAGTCGCCCTCCCACAATAACGGATCTGTCCCAGGCTTGGCTAACGTCACAGTTTTAGCATTACAATCCAAGATCGCAAAATTTGGAGAAAGCCAAGTAATACCCAGAATTACATCAAAATCAACCATTTCTAAGATAACCAAGTCTACATAAGTATTTCTCCCCACAAAAGTCACCAAACAAGACCTATATACTTTTACAACTATCACAGACTCACCCACCGGAGTAGACACACGAATAGGTATGTCAAGCAATTCACAATTTAAATTAAGACCAGTAGCAAATGAGGAAGATACATATGAAAATGTTGAGCCGGGATCAAATAATACAGAATCCATACAATCACAAACCAAAAGATTACCTGTGATGGCAGCATCTGATGTCTCTGCTTCCAACCACCCATGAAAAGCATAACAATGGGCCCTATCACCTGTCTGCCTGTTGCCCCTACCATGTTGTGCTGTAGTGGCTCCAGTTTTTCAGTTACCCCAGACGTTTTGGTGACCACCATTACCTCGGCCACCGCGTTCTCCAGAATAACGGCCTCTACCATGACCACCTCTACCTCTAACAGTTGGAGGTCTGTAACTCTATTTTGGACAATACCTCTTAATGTGTCCAGTCTCCCCACATCCATAACACTCTCTGGATTCAAGCATAGGTCTCTCAGAGAAGTGTTGACCAGTCTGAGGTGGACCCTCAACTACAGTCTGTAGTGAAGACTGAATTGGTCGGACTGAGTAACCTCCTGAACCCTGTCCTCTAGAGTAGGAATCATTAAACTCACCTCCCTTTCGAAACCTTTTTGATGTCGATGCCATGGTGAAGTCATCTGGCGTTACTCCTTCCACCTCTATCACGAAGTCTACCACTTATTGAAAGGATTTTGCCATGGCCGCTACCTGTAAGGCTGAAATCCGCAGTTCTGACCTCAACCCCTTCACAAAATGGCGAATCCGCTCTTGTGGACTGAAACAAAGTTGGGTGGCATACCAGGATAATGCACGAAACTTAGCCTCATATGCAGTAACCGACATCCTACCTTGCTCTAGGCTCAAAAACTCATCTCTTTTCCTATCCCTCAAAGTCCGGGGGATATACTTCTCCATAAACAAGCTAGAGAATGATGCCCAAGTCATAGGTGGTTCCTTTGTTGGTTCACACTCAACATGTGACCGCCACCACATCTTGGCGTTTCCTTGAAATTGATAAGTCACAAACTCAACACCAACCCGTTCTACTATACCCATCTTGTGTAGTAGCTCATGACAGTCAACCAGAAAATCGCAGGCATCCTCAGATTCAGCACCCTTAAAGACTGGAGGTTTCAATTTCAAGAACTTACTGAAAAGTTCATGCTGATCATTTGTCATTATAGTCCTTGTAGTCAGACGAGAAAACGTGCCTATTTACAATGAGGCATCCATGCGGGGAGCCGCAGTAGCCGCATGTTGTACCTCCGAAACCTGAGGTGCTGGTGCAGAAAACACTGGAGGTGTCTGGCCTTGATCAGATAACCCGCTAAGATAAGCAAGAACCTGATTGATCATCTCTAGGGTAGGATGGGGTGGTAATTCCTCATTCTGTACTTGCTCATTTTCCCCATCCTCCCCCTCTCTTACTACTTCCTCAGTCGGTGGGGGAGTCACCGCCCTAGTACCAGATGGGTTAGGTGCTCGTCCTCTTCCTCTAGAGGACGTCCTCCCACGACCTCTTCCACGGCCTCTTGCCACTACTCCTCTACGAGCTACAGCTCCAGTGGCTGGCTCAGATGCTTCTTGTCTCGCCGATGTTGGTGTTGGCGCAGTCGTTGTTGCTCTAGCTCTAACCATCTGCGAAATAGAGTGAAGATGGTCAGATACCAATTTGTATCACCTAGATACCAATTGGATCCAAGTAATAGCACGAAAGAATAAAAGAAAGAATGGAGTTTTCCTAAAGTCTTATAGCCTCTCAAAGAAAAGTAAAGGCATCCCCCTACCATTCCTTAAAACTCTACTAGACTCGTTCTTGTGTGATGAGACCAACGAACCTAATGCTTTGATACCAAGTTTGTCACAACCCAAAACGCGTCGTGAGTGGCACCCACAGTTACCCTCTAATGTGAGCGAACCAACCAATCTAAACCCCAATCATGTACCAATAATAAACAGAAAATAATGCGGAAGACGTAAAAACTCATTAACAAATCAATTAATAACTTCTAAAAATTTAAACTCTTAGTATTATCCCCAAAATCTGGAAGTAATAATCACAAGAACATCTATCCTCAAATTACTAAAGCTAAGAGTATCTAGAAAGCTAAAATAAATAAAAAGCTACTCCATGCCGGAACTTCAAGGCATCAAGACATGAAGAAGAAGATCCAGTCCAAGCTAGAAGCGTTAGCTCACCGTGAAATCCGGTGTAATGAAGACTGACTAGAGTTGCGGTTAAGTTGAAGATGGCGGTACGTTTGCTGTACTCCACAAATAACAAAAAAAGAAACACAAAAGTAGGGGTCAGTACAAACACAAGTACTGAGTAGATATCATCGGCCAACTCAAAATAGAAAACAGTATATATCAAATAATATCATAAATTCAACTACAATACTCAACATGCGGCATTTACAGTTACCATAACCCTTGGTCACAACACCAAGCACATCAATGGTGACTCACACCTCCCCATCATACTCATTTGGGAATTAGGTTCATTAAATTGAGTATATTAGCATCTTTGAAGATTCATTATCTTTTATCCCTCTCGTGTCGGTACGTGACACTCCGATCCTCATATACTATCCTGGTACCGGAACGTGGCACCCGATCCATAGCTATTCTGGTGTCGGAACGTGACACTCCAATCCTCATATACTACCCTGGTACCGGATTGTGGCACCCTATCCATATACTATCCTGGTGTCGGAACGTGACACTCTGATCCTCATATACTATCCTGGTACCGGAACGTTGCACCCGATCCATATACTATCCTGGTGTCGGAATGTGACACTCCGATCCTCATATACTATCCTGGTACTGGAACGTGGCACCCGATCCCCTAATATCAATACATGTTCATCAAGCCTTATTTTATACCAAGGCATTATCATTAACAAAGTAGATTAGGGTTTTCAAGATTTAAGATTCAGTAGCTTCATCATGCTTATTTTATCACAATTATATAATCACATTCATCCAAGCATACAATTAAGCATATTGAAGGGTTTACAACACTACCCAATAAATATCATTCGCTATTATGAGTTTACTATGAATAGTATAAAAACCATAACCTACCTCCACCGAAGGTTAGTGATCAAGCAAGCAAATTTCCCAAAGCTTTGTTTTCCTCTTCGTTTCTCCTCTCTTTAGATCGTTCTTCTCCCTCTCTTTGTTCTTTTTATTTTTCTTATTCAAACCCTCTTTATTTTGCCCTAATTAGCATATAATTAAGTATAAAATATGGTGAATTTACCCATTAATTAATTCAAGGTTATCCCTTTTAACCGTCAAGTAGTTAAATTATTCACATTATCCCACTAAATTTATAATTATAGCAGAAATAGTCCAAAATGTCCCTTAAAACATTTAAAGAAATCTGACCCAGTCTGGGATTACGCAGCCTGTGACGGGCCGTCGTGCCTGCGACGGTCCGTCCTTCTGAGTCGTCACAAAATTCAGAGACTCACTTTTTATTAAAGACCCTGTGACGGCCCATCATGCCTGTGACGGTCCGTCCTTCCACTTCATCACGAAGTTCAGAGAGTCGATTTCAGTACCCAAATTTTAGAATTCTAAGTATTTTCGAACGAGACCCCCTCAACGGTCCGTCGTGCCCATGACGGTCCGTCGTGGGATCTGTTGTCTAAGCCTGTTTTTCCAGAAATAAAATCTGCTGCTCCAAACGACTAAACAGGTCATTACACTTACCCTCCTATGTGAGCGAACCAACCAATCTAAACCCCAACATTTCAACCATAATAAACAGAATATAATGCGGAAGACTTAAACTCATTAATGAAAATCAGTTAAATAACTTCTAAAAACTCAATACTTATTATTCCCAAAATCTGGAAGTCATCATCACAAGAACATCTATCCTCAAATTACTAAATCTAAGAGTATCTAGAAAGCTATAATAAATAAAAAGCTAGTCCATGCCGGAACGTCAAGGCATCAACACATGAAGAAGAAGATCCACTCCAAGCTAGAAGCGTTAGCTCACCCTGAAATCCGGTGTAATGAATACTGGCTAGAGTTGCGGTTGAGTTGAAGATGACGGTACGTTTGCTGCGCTCCACAAATAACAAAGAAAAACAATTACATGTAAGGGTCAGTAAAAAACACGAGTACTGAGTAGATATCATCGGCCAACTCAAAATAGAAAACAGTATATATCAAATAATATCATAAAATCAACTACAATACTGAACATGCGGCATTTACAATTACCATAACCCTTGGTCACAAAACCAAGAACATCAATGAGTACTCACGCCTCCCCATCATACTTATTTGGGAATTAGGTTCATCAAATTGAGTATATTAACATCTTTCAAGATTCATTATCTTTATCTCTCTCGTGTCGGTACGTGACACTCCGCTTCATATATTATCCTGGTGTCGGAACGTGACACTCCAATCCTCATCATACTATCCTGGTGTCGGAACGTGACACCCGATCCATATTCTATCTTGGTGCCGGAACGTGGCACTCCGATCCATATACTATTGAGGTATTGGAATGTGGCACCCGATCCTTATACTATCCTAGTCTCGGAACGTGACACTCCGATCCTCATCATACTATCCTGTTGCCGGAACGTGACACCCGATCCCCTAATCTCACTACTTTTGTTCATCAAGCCTTCTTTTATACCAAGGCATCATCATTAACAAAGTAGTTTAGGGTTTTCAAGATTTAGGATTCAATAGCTTCATCATGCTTATTTTATCACAATTATATAATCACATTCATGCAAGCATACAATTAAGCATATAGAAGGGTTTACAACACTACCCAATACATATCATTCGCTATTAAGAGTTTACTACGAATAGCATAAACCATAACCTACCTCCACCGAAGAATTGAAGTCAAGCAATCTACTTTCCCAAAGCTGTGTTCTTCCTCTCTCCTAATCGATCGTTTCTCCCTCTCTCTCTGTTCTTTTTTTCTTTTTCTTATTCAAACCCTCTTTGTTTTACCCTAATTAGCATATAATTAAGTATAAATGGTGATAAAGTACCCCACTACTTGTTTCAAGGTTCTCTCTTTTAACCCCCAAGTAATTAAATTATTAACATTAAACCACTAACTTTATAATTATAACCAGGAATAGTCCAAAACACCCCTTAAAATATTTAACAGGAATCTGACCCAGTCAGGGTCACGCAGTCTGTGACGGGCCGTCGTGCCTGCGACAGTCTGTCCTGCTGAGTAGTCACAGAGTTCAGAGACTGAAATTTACTGAAGGGCCTGTTATGGTCCGTCGTGCCCAAGACGGTCCGTCCTGCTATGTCGTCGCGAAGTTCAGAGAGTTGTTCTCAGTACCCAATTTTTCAGAATTCCAAGTGTTTTGGAACGACACACCCTCGACTGTCCGTCGTGCCCATGACGGTCCGTCGTGGGATCTGTCGACTCATACTGTAATTACCAGAAATAAACTCTAATGCTCAAAACGACTAACAGTTCGTTACAATAGATACCAATTTAACCATCGTTCGTCCCTGAACGATCACGAGAAGAAAAACAAAGGCGAAAAGGAGTACCTGAATCTGTAAACAGGTGTGGATATCTTTCTTGCATATTGGCCTCTTTCTCCGAAGTGGACTCTTCGACTGACCGATTCTTCCATTGAACCTTGACAGATGCACTCTCCCTTGACCTCAACATGCGGACTTCCCTATCTAAGATAGCAGCAGGCTCCTCCCCATAAGAAAAATTCTCATCAAGAAGAACTGAATCCCAACGAATGATGTAGTTTCCATCACCATGTTATCTTTTCAGCATAGACACATGAAATACCGGGTGCACTCCTGAGAGTGCTGGGGGACAGCCTAATTCATAAGCCACCTCCCCTACTCGCTTAAGTACTTCAAATGGTCCTATATACCTCGGGCTTAACTTACCTCTTTTTCCAAACCTCATCACCCCTTTCATGGGCAAAACCTTTAGCAAGACTTGCTCACTCTCCATGAACTCTAAGTCTCTAACATTTCGATCTGCATATTCCTTTTGTCTGCTTTGAGCCGCTAATAGCTTTCTTGAATAGATTTCACCTTCTCTAATGAATCCCTCAAAATATCTGTACCCCAAGGTCTAACCTCAAATGCATCAAACCAACCAATGGGAGACCTACCCTCCCATACAATGCTTCGAAAG